>NC_090745.1:2482964-2500464 GCF_036898095.1 Palaemon carinicauda | reverse complement strand
TAGTTAATCAATACGCTTGCGTAAAAAAAGAGTGATATTTTACCCAAAAACCGATAAATCGGTTGGAACTTTTGACCGGGGAAACGTCTGTCTATATCCGAACATAACTTGACAACAAAACGTTTACCCGATTGAGCGGTTTAAAGAATTGATATAAAAATTTTAACCGGGTGTCACCGGTCGCTTGCTTTTGACATTACCCATAGTCATGAAACAAAAAAATTCTGGGTAACGTACCTACAACTATAACGTTAAATAATAAAATAGCATACACGCCAACCTTTGATCACAGCACTCATAACTTGACAACAAAACGTTTACCCGATTGAGCGGTTTAAAGAATTGATATAAAAATTTTAACCGGGTGTCGCCGGTCGCTTGCTTTTGACATTACCCATAGTCATAAAACAAAAAAATTCTGGGTAACGTACCTACAACTATAACGTTAAATAATAAAATAGCATACACGCCAACCTTTGATCACAGCGCTCTGGCAAGCGCGACCGGGGAACAAGCAAAAATGCTGCCAGTGCTGTGATCAAAGGTTGGCGTGTATGCTATTTTATTATTTAACGTTATAGTTGTAGGTACATTACCCAGAATTTTTTTGTTTTATGACTATGGGTAATGTCAAAAGCAAGCGACCGGTGACACCCGGTTAAAATTTTTATATCAATTCTTTAAACCGCTCAATCGGGTAAACGTTTTGTTGTCAAGTTATGTTCGGATATAGACAGACGTTTCCCCGGTCAAAAGTTCCAACTGATTTATCGGTTTTTGGGTAAAATATATATATATATATATATATATATATATATATATATATATATATATATATATATATATTCAGACACCTGCTCCATATTATATATGGGAGATGGAAATTGAAAAGGGAACTAAATGAAGTTAATGAAGTTGTACAGATGAAGGGACCAAAGGAAACGGATGAGAAATGAAGGGCTAAATGCAGTGCAGCGGAGACTGGAAGGACGTAGCAAAATGTAAACAATCTTTGGAAATCAAATCAAATCAGACTCAGTACTGCGAGAGGCACACTAGAATTAGCGGTACACTTACTGTGATCATCTGCTCGAATGTTATCGGGAAATTATTGAAATTATTATTATTAAGATTATTGAAGTTATTATTATTAAGATTATTGAAGTTATTATTATTAAAATTATTTCGATTATTTTTATTGAAATATTAAAGTTATTAATATTATTAAAATTATTATTACTATTATTTGCGCGAATTTCATTGGGGAAATTATTAAAATTATTATTATTAAGATTATTGAAGTTATTATTAAAATTATTTAGATTATTTTTTTAAAATATTAAAGTTATCATTATTAATATTAAAATGATTATTACTATTATTTGCGCGTATTTCATTGGGGAAATTATTAAGATTATTATCAAAATTATTGAAATCATTATTATTAAAATTGTTTAGATTATTTTTATTAAAATGATTAATATCAAAATAATGATAATAATAATTATAATTATTATCATCATTATTATTATTATTATTATTATTATTATTATTATTATTATTATGATTCAATAACGTATTATTGCAAACCTTAATGAGCAATTGATGAGGGTTGGGCCTGTTAGTTGCAACGCTTATGAGTACTTATTGCTTCTCAATTACCCGTAAATTGACAGGTGGGATTCTGAAAAAACAGTTAACCAACAATTGCTACGCGCAGTTTGTGGTCATTTGTACCGGTGCAAATTATATTGATCAAAGAACCTAGCAAGAATACATAGCGTTTGATTATTATTATTATTATTATTATTATTATTATTATAATATATATATATATATATATATATATATATATATATATATATATATATATATATATATATATATATATATATATATATATATATATATATTATTTTTAATGGCTTAAAAATTTTGCTGTTTTTTCGCACTTAAAGGTTTAAAGGCCTCTCATGAATGGCAGAGACTAGGGTCAGTAACATTGCCCTATCGAGGACAGTGCCTTAGAGACTGACCATATATACATATGATCAGTGCCCTCTCCAGTCAAGTTAGGACCAAGGAGGGCCAGGCAATGGCTGCTGATGACTCAGCAGATAAACCTATAGGCTCACCCAAACCCCCCATCCTTAGCTCATAAATATGGTGAGGTTGCAGCGACCAAAGAAACCAACGAGTTTGAACAAGACTCGAGCCCCTGTCTGGAGTTCACCAGATAGGGACGTTACCACATCGGCCACCACAACCTCTTTCCGGTAGATTAACGTTTGTCTCATTTAAAAATGAAAAATTTTAAAGAATATTGATTAGCCAGTGTTCACGACCCGTCAAAAATGACGGATAAATATTTAGATAGATATACACTCAATGATTTAACCCCCTCCGAACCCCCCTCCCTTTCCTAACTACAACCCGGCAGTTCGCCAATTTGTAGGAGAGTGCGGTTTCCGAGTTTACCTCTCGCTAGTGTATGAGTACTTCCTCTCACCCTACCCGAGGGACGGGGTGAGAGAGTAGTCATATGTTTGGTAATGGTAATATATATATATATATATATATATATATATATATATATATATATATATAGAGAGAGAGAGAGAGAGAGAGAGAGAGAGAGAGAGAGAGAGAGAGAGAGAGAGAGAGAGACTAGGTCTTTATTTTATAGGAGAGATTATATTGGGGAAAAATTGGCTGACATATTTTGAATAAACAAATAATCTTACCAATTTCAATCGTTAGAAAGGATCCAATCCTCTTTGAAGTGTGATGCTGACTTCGAAAATGACATCTCCTGCTACAAAGTGTCTGTACGCCCGTCTGTCACGCCAAGTGTACCGATTAATAAGTGTATGCACCGAGTCAAAATTCTCACTGTTTTCTTTAAAAAAACACGCACACCTGAGTGATTTCTAATGATAGCAAAACATACTTTGACGCAAACTGCTCATTTATCACCTCCGTGACCGTACCCCTTTTAAGAACTGGTTATTTACATCCTGAGTTATGATGTCACTTAATTCATTCATTCTGCTTGTGTACAGCTTGCATTATGGTGCCACTTAATTAATTCGGCTTATTTATATCTTGCATTATGGTGCCACTTAATTAATTCGGCTTATTTATATCTTGCATTATGGTGCCACTTAATTAATTCGGCTTATTTATATCTTGCATTATGGTGCCACTTAATTAATTCGGCTTATTTATATCTTGCATTATGGTGCCACTTAATTCATTCATTCTGCTTATTTACATCTTGCATTATGGTGCCACTCGATTCATTCTGCTTATTTACATCTTGCATTATGGTGCCACCTAATTAATTCTGCTTATTTATATCTTGCATTATGGTGCCGCTTAATTAATTCTGCTTATTTACATCTTGCATTATGGTGCCACTTAATTTATTCTGCTTATTTACATCTTGTATTTGGTGCCACTTAATTCATTCTCCCTATTTACATCTTGCATTATGGTGCCACTTGATTCATTCCGCTTATTTACATCTTGTATAATGGTGCCACTTAATTCGTTCTGCTTATTTACATTTTGCATTATCATGTGCTCGTAAATTTGTCCCTAATTCATGATTTAGTGTGGGTTATTATTGTTATTATTATTGTTATTATTATTATTATTATTATTATTATTATTATTATTATTCTATTTTGACTGATTCTGTTTATTTTTTATATGTCAGTAGCAAAGGTTGAGGAATTTACTCATTATAAGGGTAAAGTTTGAGTTTATATTTGTCACTAGGAAAGGTTGAGTAATTTACTTATTTTATCGTACGGGTACAGGATGCCAGAAAACCTCAACTCAATCAATCGGTCAATTTTTGTAAGGGTAGAGGTTGATTTTATATTTGTCAATAGTAAAGGTTGAGGAATTTACTCATTGTAACGGAAAAGGTTGATTTTATATTTGTCAATAGTAAAGGTTGAGGAATTTACTCATTGTAATGGAAAAGGTTGATTTTATATTTGTCAATAGTAAAGGTTGAGGAATTTACTCATTGTAACGGAAAAGGTTGATTTTATATTTGTCAATAGTAAAGGTTGAGGAATTTACTCATTGTAACGGAAAAGGTTGATTTTATATTTGTCAATAGTAAAGGTTGAGGAATTTACTCATTGTAACGGAAAAGGTTGATTTTATATTTGTCAATAGTAAAGGTTAAGGAATTTGGTTTTTTTTATTGTAAGGGTAAAAGGTTGATTTTATATTTGTCTATAGTAAAGGTTGAGGAATTTACTTATTGTAAGGGTAAAGGTTGATTTTATATTTGTCAATAGCAAAGGTATAGAAATTTGATTATGTTAAGATGGTTATCCTCTTTTCTATGAAAGTCCGGGTTTCGAAGAAAATAAGGAAAACTAGAAAGTAAAGAATGAAGATATGAAAAAAGAATCAAAGGAATAAGAGATGGGAAAAAACTTTCAAAAGCATGACATAAAACGGAACGTAAAAAACAAGATAAGCCGTTTTTGTGTGTCCAAAATGTTTAAATATTTTCGTTTTTTTTTTTTCTGATGACAGTTCAATTTCCCATTTTCCCAATTTATTCAGAGATAATTTATCTCTTGAGCGGTATGTTTCATAAACGTATGATGTTTTTTTTTTTTTTAGATCGTCACATCTTCATTAGTTGTTTAATCTATAATTCTTAAAATCATCGATTTTGTTTGAAATGCAAAAAGGTGGGATGATATTTATTGATATTTTAATATATCTATAAACGTGTTTTCATGTTTATTCTAAACCAATTACCTTTATAAATCTGTGATCATGAGAAGTTGTTTCTCCATAAAATGAAGTTCAGAACCCATAATGTTACATTCTATGTATGTGAATGGATGACTAATATTAAGCTACCAACAACAACAACAATTGCAGCCGTTTCTAGTCCACTGCAGAGCAAAGATCTCAGACAAGTCAATTTATGTCTGGGGTTTGTTTGGCCTGTTTTCATTACCACGCTGCCCATTGCGGAATGGTGATGGTGGGAGATTTTTGTCTGATCGCTCTTAGCAAACCAACCTAGTATGGGTGTCCCTGACTAGTACAGCCTTGCTGATCATGGCTATACGGACACTTTTCACCACTTTAAGGTATTCCCGTTATTATTATTATTATTATTATTATTATTATTATTATTATTATTATTATTACTAGCCAAGCTACAACCCTAGTTGGAAAAGCAAGATGCTATAAACCCAAGGGCTCCAATAGGGAAAAATAACCCAGTGAGGAAAGGAAGTAAGGAAATAAATAAATGATGTGAATAAATTAATAATAGATCATTCTAAAAACAGTAACAACGTCAAAACAGATATGTCCTATATAAACTATTAACAACGTCAAAAACAGATATGTCATATATAAATTATAAAAAGATTCATGTCAGCCTGGTCAACATAAAAACATTTGCTCCAACTTTGAACTTTTGAAGTTCTACTGATTCAACTACCCGATTAGGAAGATCATTCCACAACTTGATAACAGTTGGAATAAAACTTCTAGAATACTGTGTAGTATTGAGCCTCGTGATGGAGAAGGCCTGGCTATTAGAATTAACTGCCTGCCTAGTATTACGAACAGGATAGAATAGTCCAGGGAGATCTGAATGTAAAGGATGGTCAGAGTGAATCAGAATATGAAGCTAAATAACATTTTAACCAGATATTAGAAGAGCTAATGTGTGAGAATCACACGATCTGTCAAAATAACTGATAATTTTTTTGTCTTTAGTGGGTTAGGAAATTTTGTTTCAACACCTGTCTGACCTTGAAGTAATTCAAACGGCAGTTCCCCTGAACGTGTTGGTACGGTTTTTAATATAATGAAAATATTCGTGATAGAATTTGCTCTACGGGAATCTCAATTTTTTTTTCCCAGGGCGAGGAGGAACCAGACTGGAGAAACAGTTCTGCTCAAAGTCCAATGATAGCTTTTATTAACTGAAACCGTTCTTCGTCAATAAAATTAGATCGCTTTATTTTCATCATATTTGAACGTATGTATGTATGAATGTACAAACCATGTATATACAAATTGTAATTTTTTCACGTGCAATTATTACTATTGTTTTGGTGGTGATATTAATGACAATTATTATTATCATTATTATTATTATTATTATTATTATTATTATTATTATTATTATTATTTTCGTTGTTGTTGTTGTTATAAGCCAGGCTGTAATTTTAGTTGGAAAAATCAATATGAAACAGGTCTCAGTGACCAAGAGGCGAAAGCAGCAGTGGAGAAAAAAAAAATATAAAACTGGAGTAATTGAAAAATAATCCAAATGAAGGTAAATAAGATTATTTGATAGATATACATCATGCTTTATGAAACCAGACTAACGTCAACCAGTTCAACAAGCAAAAGTGATTCCACTTCGATCGAATTTTCGAAGTCTCATGAATTTAGATATTTAATTTGGAAGATAAATCCACAATTTGGTCACAGCCGGAACAAAACTTCAGGAATATTTTTTGATGATGACCCTTGCTCTAGAAAATGTTAGTAGGTGAAGATCAAGAGGAAGGCAGAGACTTAAATGGCGAGAGAAGGTAAAGGATGATATGGAGAAAAGAGTTTTGGTGGAAGAGGATGCCTTTGATAGAAGGCATTGGAGAGGGTGCATCAGGCAACCGGCCCCTTAATGTAAGGAAAGGAGAAGATAGAGAGGGAAGCAGAAATTTAGATGGCGAGATACGGTGAAGGATGATATGGAGAGAAGAGTTTTGGTGGAAGAGTATGCCATTGATAGAAGCCATTGGAGAGGGCGCATCAGGCAACGTATGCCTTAATGTAAGGAAGGGAGAAGATAGAGAGGGAACCAGAAACTTAGATGTCGAGCTAAAGTGAAGGATGATATGGAGAGAAGAGTTTTGGTGGAAGAGGAGGCCTTTAATAGAAGGCATTGGAGAGGGTGCATCAGGCAACCGGCCCCTTAATGTAAGGAAAAGAGAAGATAGAGAGGGAAGCAGAAATTTAGATGGCGGGGTAAGGTGAAGGATGATATAGAGCGAAGACGTTTGGTGGAAGAGGATACCTTTGATAGAAGGCATTGGAGAGGGCGCATCAGGCAACCGACCCCGTAATGTAAGCAAAGGAGAAGATAGAAAGGGAAGCAGAAACTTAGATGAGCTAAAGTGAAGGATAATATGGAGAGAAGAGTTTTGGTGGAAGAGGATACCTTTGATAGAAGGCATTGGAGAGGGCGCATCAAGCAACCGACCCTTAATGTAAGGAAAAGAGAAGATAGAAAGGGAAGCAGAAACTTAGATGGCGAGGTAAGGTGAAGGATAGAGAGAAGACGTTTGGTGGAAGAGGAGGCATTTGAAAGAAGGCATTGGAGAGGGCGCTTCAGGCAACCGACCCCTTAATGTAGGGATAACGGTGGGGAAGAAGAGGCTAGAAAATACAAGATTTAGAATTAACTGCCTACTGAGTATTTAGAGGTGAATTGTACAGTCTGAATAGATTTTGAATGGAAATATTGGATTCATAAGCCAGTATAAATACAAGATTTAGTTAAGTAATACATCACTTACTAACATATACTATAATAATGATGGTTATTGTTGTTTTTTATTTCTTTGGATGAATAATACTGTTATTCTTACGATGTAGTTTTATTACAGTGCAAATACATTTTTTTCAGGTTTACCATTGAGAAACCAATATAAAACATAATTCTCTCTCTCTCTCTCTCTCTCTCTCTCTCTCTCTCTCTCTCTCTCTCTCTCTCTCTCTCTCTGGGGTAGGTGAATGCGTTTAGTTTATAGATATATGTAGGTCACGCATTTTGTATACTTAAAATGTGTAATTGTGGCTTTCGTATGCTTTGAAGCTCTTACAATTTCCGTTATTGTGGACAAATCCGTAGTTTCTGACCATGAAGTTCATATCCTTGGTTTATATTTTATTGCTGCTTTTTTCCAAATTTGAACAAATGGGGACTGGTGGATAATTTCTAAGTATCATTATCAAATTGCCAACCAATGCAAAGAATATTTTTTTCATGCACGGTATAGTAACTACGGGAATGTAGTCTCTGGTGTCCCTCGGGGTAATGTTCTTAGTCCTTTATTTTATTTTGTATACTTATATTTGGTTTGACCTTGAAAGCAAGCTTGTTGCATATGCAAATGATGACACTACTCTCTTTGTGTCGTCCCATCTCCTGAATGTTGAAGTGAGGTTGCGGAATTTCATAACAGGCATCTATCTGGAATTAGTGAGTGTCTTGAATTAAGAAGGCAAAGTTAAATCGTAACAAGTGGCAAATCGTTACTGTTATTAAGTTCAGGACAATGTTATGAATCTTTCCTATCTAAAGCTTTTAATTGGCAATGTTTCTTTACCTATATACAGTTATCTCCATATTTTCCTGTTTCATTAATGATTGCAAATAGACTGTTGAGAAACATGTCTTGGATGTCTCTTCCTCAATTGCACCAATCAGGATATTGAAAAAAATCTTTCAAGATTTCTAGGGAAAAAAGAAAAATGAAAGTAAAGTAGGGTAAACTCAATGTATTTAATTAAGAGTATATAGTTTTGTTTTTCTCTAATATACTTTCTTGGTTATTTCATAGTTAGATTATTCCTTAAATTATGCTTTATAAAAAAAAATTGTACAAGCTTAGAGTGCATTAGAATTAAGGTGCATAAAGGTATTTTCATACTAGAGTACTTACATGATCATAATGAACTTTTTGCTTCCTCTTCCAGATAGGTAAAAATTCATTAGAGAGTACAAGTACCCTAAGTAGGCCATCTTTGTAAAAGCAATGAATCATGTTTCTTGTAGCTTTATTTTTCTGGCAGTATATTTTCCCCGTTTCATATATTATTATTATTATTATTATTATTATTATTATTATTATTATTATTATTATTATTATTATTATTATTATTATTATTATTAGCCAAGCTACAACCTATTTGGAAAAGCTGAATACCTCAAGCCAAGGGGCCCATAACAGAGAAAGCAGCCCAGTGTAGAGAGAAAATAGAGAATTAACGAATAAGATATAAATGAGAAATAATAAGAATATATCAGTAACAGTTGATAATTAAATAGATCAGATATATATATATATATATATATATATATATATATATATATATATATATATATATATATATATATATATATACTGTGTGTATATATATATATATATATATATATATATATATATATATATATACTGTGTGTATATATATATATATATATACTGTGTATATATATATATATATATATATATATATATATATATATATATATATATATATATATATATACTGTGTATATATATATATATATATAAATATATATATATATATACTGTATGTATATATATATATATATATATATATATATATATATATATATATATATATATATATATATATATATATATATATATATATATATATATATAAATGAACTGTGAAATGAGACTTAACAGAAAAAACCTTTGCATCAGTGACAGTTAATAATAATAATAATAATATTAATAATAATAATAATAACAGTAATAATAATAATATATATATATATATATATATATATATATATATATATATATATATATATATATATATATATATATATATATACTGTATATAAATGAACTATGAAAATACACTGAACAGAAAAAGCATTTGCAGTAAAAGTTTACTCTTCGGAAGTTCAAATTCACTGCCTAATACTTAACCTTGCAAAGTACTCCCTACCATGCATAGTTAGCTAACTGCCATCATCATTCTTTCACCCACATTTCTTATCAGCTAAAAAAAAAATATGTATACATAAAATAGATTTTTAAAATCGACAGAAGCACAATGAACCCGGGTCCCCTTTGCTTGTAAGGAGCGTACACACTTCATATAAGCAAGTAGCCAATTGTAATTGGGAGTACAATTGCTAACGTCCAATTTGCTGACTATGCATCGGTTCACCCACTATTGTGAGTCGTTTCGGTCACTTGAACACTTTCATCACTTGTTGAGTCACTCGTCAGTTATACGGACTTAATTTGCATTCGTCCAAATAACGCATTGCTGAGTTCATGCCAGGCTAGACTGGAGGAGCAGGACTTTTGTTCGGGCCTTTGTAAAGGAAGTTGTGAAGAGCTATCTTTGTAGCTATTGTTTTTGTTTGATGATATATATATATATATATATATATATATATATATATAT
Organism: Palaemon carinicauda; assembly: GCF_036898095.1. NCBI lineage: Eukaryota > Metazoa > Arthropoda > Malacostraca > Decapoda > Palaemonidae > Palaemon > Palaemon carinicauda. The sequence goes on along the minus strand of NC_090745.1, from coordinate 2,490,216 downwards.
ATATATATATATATATATATATAGAAATATATACATATATATATATATATATATATATATATATATATATATATATATATATATATATATATATACAGTATTATATATAATATCTATATATATGTGTATAAAATAAAAAGGAGGACGAATAGTCTGGACAACATCTTTCAATTTATTGGTGCCGACGTTTCAGGACTCATCCCATTATCAAGGCTAAAATGGACATGTAAAACATTATAAGCAAAACTCAGTAAAAATATATAAAATACTAAAAACACAGTCAAAATTAAAATTGAAATTATAAACACAGTTACAAGTAAAATATGGAGATAAAAATATTAACTAAAAGAAAAGTATCTTAAAATTAAATATACAAAAATCAAAATTGTCTAAGGAGACCAACCTGTCTGGAACAGACTAGAGTACTGAGTGACTATCTGAAGGACAGTACTCAGGAGGAAAATTCTGTCCTTCAGATAGTCACTCAGTACTCTAGTCTGTTTCAGACAGGTTGGTCTCCTTAGACAATTTTGATTTTTGTATATTTAATTTTAAGATACTTTTCTTTTAGTTAATATTTTTATCTCCATATTTTACTTGTAACTGTGTTTATAATTTCAATTTTGATTTTGACTGTGTTTTTTGTATTTTATATATTTTTACTGAGTTTTGCTTATAATGTTTTACATGTCCATTTTAGCCTTGATAATGGGATGAGTCCTGAAACGTCGGCACCAATAAATTGAAAGATGTTGTCCAGACTATTCGTCCTCCTTTTTATTTTATCTTTGAAGCTCGCCAGGAGCAACGACCTACCTCAATATATATGTATATATATACTGTATATATATATTTATATATATACTATATATATACAGCATATATATATATATATATATATATATATATATATATATATATATATATATATATATATATATATATATATATATATATATATATATATACACACACACGCAAAAGCCAGTAGGAAATAATAAAAAGCTTTAGTACCAAGCGTTTTCGTGCATTTTTTTCAATACACATCTTCAGGGTACAATAAAAAGTGAGACATAGTTGAAGGACGCCAATAAGTAAAATAGGACAAAAAAAAAGAAAGTTGAATAACAGGATAAATGATAGAAAAACCTAGTCAGCTAACTAGCATTGTCAAACAATCAAACAACCCGCAGCCAAAATTTGTACTTGAACGTAAATTGGTCATAAACACAAAACAGGTGAACGCAATTTATAAAATTCTAAATTTAAATCTAATGTCTGAATATCTTTTGAGTGTCTTTACCTGACATAATTTTTTAGGGAAATTATAGGGTCCAATTACGCTATTACCCTAATCAAATTTTACGTAGACTCTTTATTTATATTATTATTAATAGTAGTAGTAGTAGTAGTAATAGTAATAGTAGTAGTAGTAGTATTGATACCGCACTTTAGCCATGTTTGTAACCTCCTCATCACATAAGATAAATAATAAAGAAAAAAATACGTGTAAACAGAATATCAGTACGAAATTGTAATAATTACAGATCAAAATTATAATAATGTTATTATTAACAATACAGGATATTTGCCATTAGTCTTCATTACATCATATCCCCCCACACCGCAAAGATGCAAATATCAGTAACTTACAATGTTATTCACCATTTTGATATATCAAAACGAATTACCATTGAATTCAAACCAAGTAAAGCGCCGAACACGAGACACCATGACTGGCGAGGGGAAAACGGTTTTTTGGTAATTCTGCATCACAGTTTCATGAATATTACAGTTAAGATTAAAGACATAATATAGTTTTTTAGCAAGGCGTGGAGACGCACCCCCTCGCCAAGTCGGGCGGAGGAACCTTCGGATGCTGTTACTCGACTTACGGCTTCTGCGTCATGTTTAGTTAGTTACTTTATTGGTGGATTATAAATGAAGATGAGTCTTTGCAGGTAACTGGAATCTGCGGTTTTCATCTTGAAGAGACATAGCGAAACTGGTGTCATTTTGGAAATTGTCAACAGTAATTTGCATCTTCAAATTTCTGGATTTTTAGTCAACTACGGGTTTTTATTTTTTTCGTTTTTTTTTTTTTTTTTTTTTTTTTTTTTTTTTTTAGTACACGACCCGTTTAAATTGAAGACTATATATTTAGATAGATATGCACACACACATTCAACCATTCCCACTCCCTCCATCTTTCCTAACTACAACACGGCAGTTTCGGCAATTTTGTGGGAGGTTGTGGTTTCCTCTTAGGGTACCCCCTCTCACCAGTGTATGACTACTCCCCCCCCTACCAGAGGAACGGGGAAAGACAAAATAGTGATTCATCTGGAAATGCCGCTGAGTGTGATAGGAAAGAAACAAATATATATGTTTATATATGTCGCCGCTACTCCCCCAAGAGAGATTAGTTCACCAAACATTCAACTGGGCTCCACAATGCACTAGAAGAGTTGGAAAACCCAGACCTACATGGCTGAGGACTATGAAACAGGAGGTATGAGATAATGAATTGATAAGTATTGATTTAATAGCTCAAGATAGAGACGACTGGCGAAATCTAACCGAAGGTCTTTGCGTCAATAGGCTTAGGAGGAGATGATGATAAATATATATATATATATATATATATATATATATATATATATATATATATATATATATATATATATATATATATATAAATATATGTATATATATATTATGTATATTATTTATTGTATATATACATATATATATATTATATATAACATATGTATATATATATATATATATATATATATATATATATATATATATATATATATATATATATATATATATATATATATACAGACACGTTTCTCTGTATTGTATAAGGGAAATGGAAATGAAAAAAATTTTCTTAGTTGATTTGCTCTGTGTGTTATTCTCATACAGAGTTCATCAGGACAAAAACTACGGTCGACAGATGAAAAAATTCTTTTCTAATATTTTGTGACTAATATTTGAAATGTTTCCCTTCCCAATGGAGAAAGACTAAGATATTCACAAGTTCTTAGGCTAGAAATTTGAAACAGGACTTTTGTTATATTTAACATAGATGACGTCTTTTGTAATTTTGTTATGGTTGAAAATAGAAGAGATATGATAAAGCTTTTATTCTATATTCGTATTTAGTGTGTTTAATGTGTTTTTACCATCAGATCTGTAAAAATGAACATTTTAATCTCTCTCTCTCTCTCTCTCTCTCTCTCTCTCTCTCTCTCTCTCTCTCTCTCTCTCTCTCTCTCTCTCGTAAAATCTCACCTATATATAAGTAACGACCAAGTGCTTGTCTATATATATATATATATATATATATATATATATATATATATATATATATATATATATATATATATATATATATATATATATATATATATATATATCTTGCTGGTCATGGTCAGCTCTTCCCGTCCCTCGGATAGGGGGAGAATGATTAGTCATACCCTGGTGAGAGGGGTGTGCGTGTGTGTCCACATCTAAATATTTAGCCGTCATTTTGCGTACGCTAATTTCTATTATAATAACTGTCATATAGGTGAATCGTCTTAGGAAATAATAAGGCTATTGGGGTTCGAGTCCCGCTCAAACTTGTTAGTTCCTTTAGTCGCTGCAGCCTCACCATCATTGTGAGCTAAGGATGACATGTTTGGGGAGCCTATAGGTCTGTCTGCTGAGTCATAAGCAACCATAGTCTGGTCCTCCTCTGGCCTAGCTTGGTTGGAGAGGGAGCTTGGGTGCTTATCATATGCATATATGGTCAGTCTCTAGGGCATTGTCCCACTCGATAGGGCAATGTCAATGTCCTTTGCCCCTGCTATTCATGAGCGACCTTTAATCCTTTATAGTATTTTCTGTAAAGTCTTTAGGCGTTATGAGAATCCCAGCGTAGAGGAACTGGTTCCGTTGTTCGGTGCCTTAATTGGTGGTTTGGATAATTAGAGGAAATAAAGTGGATAGGGCGTTGCCCCACATGGCTTGGTAAACCCCTCCCCCCCCCCCTCTCTCTCTCTCTCTCTCTCTCTCTCTCTCTCTCTCTCTCTCTCTCTCTCTCTCTCTCTCTCTCTCTCTCTCTCGTAGAGGCTTCCAGTTTATAGCAATGTTTTCCATCTTAAATCGACGTACGTTAACACCCATTCACAGCTATGTTGGCTGTTGGGTGACATACTGGGATCAAACCACGGACCTTGCTTATTCGATCCATGTGTTCAATCGCAACCCATGGTACAAGTTTGTATGTGTATATATGTATGTATGTAAGTATATATATGCATATATATATATATATATGTGTGTGTGTGTGTGTGTGTGTGTGTGTTTGTGCACGCACGTGTGCGTGTATTTGTGTGTATGTATGTATGTATGTATATTTTTTTATTTGTAATATCTGAATTAAATTTTATTTCTAGTCTAACTAGTTAATTGATTGTTCTGTCAATATCTGCTTTCTACAGGCAGTTATTATGAACTTTTCATTTGGTATACCTACATAATGGAAATCATAAAGATATATGCAGACAAATTATCAAAATATACATTATTATAAGTGGAAAATTGTGACGCGCCCCGGACCTTATTTTCTGTTTTATATGAAACATTTTTCGCTTGCTTTTATTATTATTATTATTATTATTATTATTATTATTATTATTAATATTATTATTACTTGCCAAGCTACAACCCTAGTTGGAAAAGCAAGATACTATAAGCCTAAGGGCACCAACAAGGAAAAATAGCCCAGTGAGGAAAGGAAATAACGAAATAAGTAAGTGATGAGAATAAATTAATAATATATCATTCTAAAAACAGTAACAGCGTCAAAACAAATATGTCCTATATAAACTATTAACAACGTCAAAAACATATATGTCATATATAAACAATAGAAAGACTCATGTCAGCCTGGTCAACATAAAAACATTTGCTCCAACTTTGAACTTTTGAAGTTCTACCGATTCAACTACTCCATTAGGAAAATCATTCCACAACTTGGTAACAGCTGGAATAAAACTTCTAGAATACTGTGTAGTATTGAGCCTCATGATGGAGAAGGACTAGCTATTAGAATTAACTGCCTGCCTAGTATTACGAACAGGATAGAATTGTCCAGGGAGATCTGAATGTAAAGGATGGTCAGAGTTATGAAAAATCTTATGCAACATGCATAATGAACTAATTGAACAAACGGTAACTTGTCTCTTTGTAGAAAACAGTAACGTATTTTTCATAGGAATAGAGTTTCTGTTGCTTCTCGTATCTTTTTTTTTCAGGACTGTTAGGTTCTAAATAAATCGGTTAAATGATACAGAAAGGAAACCAATTTAGCCACTGACGGATGCTCTTATATCAGCAACGGGGTTTTCAAATCTTTTTATGCGAATCCAATAAATTCTAACGGAAAGAAATAACAGATGTTGATGCCTTTGTCGTTTAAAAGTTAGATATCAAATTGCGGATACTATTTTAAGAGGAATTTAGATAGTCCATTTGACGTGTAATTTTTGTGCATCGCCATGATCACCAAAGCTGAACTATACTCAATTCCTTTTAATGAGGCGCGTTTGCACTGACTCGCAGCCGTGCCCTTTTAGCTCGGAAAAGTTTCTTGATCGCTGATTGGTTAGAATATTCTTGTCCAACCAATCAGCGATCAGGAAACTTTTCCCAGGTAAAAGGGCACCCCTGCGAGTCGGTGCAAATCTGCCTTACTAAAAAGAATTGCCTATAGTCAAGGCCATCCATACTAGGTTGGCTTGTTGTGAGCGATCTGACTAAAGTCTCCCACCATGGCTAATCCTCAGTGGCCAGCAAGCGATGAAAATGGCCACACCTCGGGCCTGATTATGGACATGTCTGAGTCCGTTGTCCTACAGTGGACTAGAAACTTCTGCATTTGTTGTTGCTGTTTTTGGAGTATCAGATCCGGAAGTCGAAAATTTGGAATTTTAAAAATTTCCTGTATGCCTATTTTCCTGTTACATGAGTATTGTTGTAGAAGGATGTGAAAGAAAAAATTATCTTTTTAATGAGAAATTGCGGTTTGTATTAGATAATTAGCAATGACGTCATGGTGGAAAAAAAAGTTGGTAGGGTGATTACATATAACAAATTACGATATGACATTTTGCATATCTTATAATTCTTGAATAATATCTTTTGGCAAAATAAATTATACATACATTTGTGTACACACATTATATTGTATATATTGTGTATGTAACATATATATTATATATTTATGTATGTATGTATTTATGTATATATGTATGCATGTATGTATTTTGTACTCTAAACTTTCATTCAACCCTAATGGATTTTATTATCGATTTTATCTATACTAAAAAATAAATTCCAAGGGAGAAAGCCCTGGATCTGGACGTATGGATCCCATGGGAAACTAACATCAAGATTAGACTTAATTTAAAGTCATATATCTGGGTTTCTTAAGACTCAAGAATGAATTCAATTCGGACTCAAGTAGAACTGCTTATCTTAAATCGAATTTCCCTTTAGAAATGTATTCCTAAGTTTGAGTGCATTTGTTATTGAAATCCAATTGTAGCCCCTCTCCCCCCCCCCCCGCACCGCCCCTCAGTATTTGAATTTACCGCCTCTAAACGGGGTATGACAATACCTTGGGGACAGCTGAATTTGATCAGAAAGAAATGGGTATGAATATATGTAAATAAATAATAATATATTTATATATATATATATATATATAATATATATATATATATATATATATATATATATATATATACGTATATATATACATATATATTTATATACTGTATTTATATATATTTATATATGTATGTATATATATGCATATGTATATATACACACGTGTATATATATATATATATATATATTATATATATATATATATATATATATATAGATATATATATATAGATATATATATAAGATATATATATATATATATATATATATATATATATATATATATATATATAGCTAGACACTTGCTGGTCATTACATAGGGGAGATGTGTGTCTGTTTATATATAGTGTTTATATATAGTGGTTTGTCCTGATATCATTGCCTCGAAATCATCTAAACTAGCTTGTGGTTTTGTGGATACGACAGGAAGAAAATTATCTGCAGTCAATATTCTAATAAACCTTGAAAAATGCATGTCCATAGATGAGTTCATTTTAAAGATTACTATCCAGGATAATTCTTG
>NC_090745.1:2465464-2475464 GCF_036898095.1 Palaemon carinicauda | reverse complement strand
GGTGTCCTGGACACTGTCGCTCGCTAGGTATATATTAGTTAGTCAGAGCGACATTCCTGGTTGTTTTGCTTTAATAAATTTTAGCTATTTAGCATTACATAGGATTTCCTTTCGTGCTTAGTATTATTTGGCGAAGTATTCGCCATTCTGGCCTACGCTAGGCCATGTAGCCTAGTCGTTTGGTCCTAGTACTTCATGCATGATTTTGGTTTTTCCGAGTGTAATTAAAATTTTATTGAGGCTTTAGGCTATATTTTATACATTTTAGACTGTGTGGAATATTTCCAAGATTGTATACGTGTGAGTTTCGGTGAATTAGGTAATCGATTCTCTTGGTGCCTAGGCTAATTGCTTATGGAGCCTTAGTATACTTTATCATACTCCCCGGTTGCTTTCTTTTCTTCGGAGAAGGTATGCAATCCCTTTCCCTCTGTTTAAGCCTTGGGCTTATCCCTAAGTGGTTTTTTCCGAATTTATTTTCGATAAAACTATACTAGGGTGTTACTGTACCTTCCTGTTCCTGTAGTTATGGTTCAAGAGGGACAGAACAACAGAGTTTTTAGTCTGAGTCTGTGTTGTCTGGCTTGGGGCAGAGTCCCCCTCGCTGACCTAACACATACAAAGGGAGCTTAGCTCCCTTAGGTCACTACCGAAGGTTTCTGTAGTTATGATTCCTTCTTTTGTGATCGACCAGACTAAGTCCTGTTGCTGTTCTCGGGGGAGGATAAGTTCTTCCCTTGGGAGTAGCAACGCCTTCCTTGCTTTGGTGCTCTGGAAGCTGGCAAGTATTGCTGGCCTTTTCCCTTAGATCTCCCTTAGGCTAAGATAAGTTTCTTGGCTGCGGGTGATCTGTCACTAAAGCAAGGTTGGCAGGACCCTCTTGTCCCTTCCCCCTCTATCTCCGTAATGGCCTAGCCATTACTGTACTGTACCTTGCCGGCCGGCAGAGCTGGCCGGCAGGGGTCTTACTGTACTGTACGTCGTTCTACTTCTGGACCTAGTATAGGTTGGGATGTGGAATTGACTCAGCCCATTGCCGGCCGGCAGAGCTGCTGGCCGGCAAGGGTCTTATGTTTTCGAGTGCTGCCCGGACCTCTCTTGGTCCCTCATCCATGCCTGCCGGCAGAGCCGGACGGCATTGGTCAAGGAAGCCTGAATTAGTTTCTCCCCTTCCTTATATGCACTCTTTCGGTTGCGGGCTTGGAGGTAGTGTACACTCTTATCCCGGCATCCATTCTATTTTCTTCTAGTGCTGTACCTGTCCCGGCTGCCGGCCTCATAGGCCGGCAGCCGGGCAGGTGTAGTTCTCTGGTTCTTTTGCTGCCGGCTGGCATCGGTCTTGTACCTTTGCCGGCCGGCTTATGTCAGTCCTTGTCTGCCGGTCACCAAGAGTGTGGCCGGCAGCTGGGTACTACCTTGTGTAGTTGCTGGCCGGCAGCCATTGCCGGCCAACACTGGCTGTTACCGGCCGGCAGTTGCTGCCGACCGGCACAGGCATTTGAACCAGAGTGCTGCCGCCCTATAGCTGTTAAGTAGTATACTTTAAAGCTAGTTGTGGTGTGTGCCGGCCGGCAAAGGCAGGCCGGCACACATCCCCCTATACTGTACTAGTATTCTTCTGTATAGCATATACAGTAAGAAGAAAACTATAGTAAAGGTTTTGGTACAGCACTGTATCTTCTAACACTATTGTGTTTTCTTGCACATCCCTTTGCTGTTGCCCTCAGATAGGAAGCTGAGTTCTTCCCTGTCTATTATCCAGGATTTTAAAATCATTGCTTAGGTGTGAGCTCCACCTGTTTCCTCTGGAAACCTTGCATTGGTTACTCTAGAAGAGATAAACCATTTTTGATTTTATTATCTGGAAGGCTGCAACAATGGGTTGTGAGGGAAACACAAGTGTGTGTCTTTCCTTTCTGAATTGTTATGCTATACTATGCATATCCAGTGATACATAGTTCACTTGATACTCATGGAAATTTCTTCTCTTTACAGAAGGACACTCCGAAGTGGGGAAGTGCTTTCTGCAATGTCAGCAGCAAGAACCTCTGCGGACATGAGTTTTGTAGGAGACACGCAGCATACGCTGTCTCCAAGGATGATCTCCGGTATTGGGACCTTCAGGTATGTACTGTGTGCATTAACCTGATTAATGAGACATTTAAATAGCTAGGAAGAAGCTTCGTACCTGGGTAAGGGGCTTCCAAAAGAACACTTCTGGCCCGTATCTTCCAAGTGAGAAGATGAGGGCGTATCTTTTCCCTAAGGCATCAGCTGATGCAGTGATTCCCCAGCCTCAAGAGGAGATCCCCTAAGTTCAGATCCAGGTGGATGCTGAAGTCGCGGTCGCGATGCAAGACATCCAGCTAAATGACAGGATATCTGATGTGGACGGGTGTCAGGAGGAAGACCTCCTGGCAGAAGCCCAGGATGAAGTTCAAGCCCCTCTACATCGGCCGGTCTCCCAGTAGAGCTGGGACAGGCCCTCTCTTCTATTGTTGGAATGATCCAACAAATGCATAAGGAGAATCAGGAGAAGGCGGCTGCAATGGAACTGCGAATGCAGTGCCTTGCAGAATCACATGGGCCCCAGAAAAAGCTCAATGTGAAAGACCTTCCCTTGTGCTCAGATGCTAACCCATGGAGGTATGCTGAGCACATGCCGATGACGACTGGAAAGATCGTCATCTCGGATAAGCTGGGCTCAGTTCCCTTGGAGGGTGGAATTCTGGCCCAGCAAGGCATCATATCCGGACTGTTATGTCCGGCTGAGGAAGGAACCAGCTTCAAAGGAGGAGACAGAGCCGAAGGAGGTCATAGTGATGGACCATGCTAAGGCTCAAGCTCTACTTTCATCCTCGATGAAAGAGAGGGGCTTCTCTAACTCAAAGGTAGCTGCATTGAATAGGAAGCTCCCTTCCTTTGTGTCCTCGCCTACTAGAGCCTTCCCCCTTTTACAGAAAGGGTTTCTGGCTGTACTAAAAGCAATCGAGGCCGGCAAGTCTTGCCCCTCCCTAGAGGAGTGTAAACCCTTGTCGCTGGCCCTGCCTATGGACCACAAAGACTGGAAGGACGTCCATCTTACGTTCTCAGTGGGAAAGTTGGAGGCTGATATTGCCGGACGTCAGTTCGGCAAGGACCTCCCTAAGCTGTCTGACTTTCTTTTGCGAAGTGAGTTTGATACAAAAGAAAGACTGACTGCCTCAATGTCTCTTCAGACTACTCTCGAGACGATGGCAAGTGACCCCAAGGTCCATGAAATGTTCATGGTAGTGGCCAAGCCTCATCTGGCCACAGTGACGAAGGACCTTTATGGCTTCGTCAAGGCAAGGAGAGCTTGTAGGGAGTTCGTGTTTACCTCGGCTACGGTGAGGCACGAGCTAAAGAAACTAATCTCCTCCAACATTTGGGGAAAAGACCTTTTTCCCTACCGACTTGGTCAAAGAAGTTTTTGATAAAGCCGCCTTGGAGAATAGAAACCTTCTCCAGAAGTGGGGCCTGTCTATCAAAAGAAAGTCTTCCCCGGATGAGGGTCCTCAACCAAAGAGGAAGACTATGAGGACTAGGCTACCGTCTCGGCCAGCCAAGCCTCTTAGACAGCAACAGCAACTGCAATTGCCATTGCCCCCAGTGCCCCAGATCGTGGCACAAACCCCGACCACCTTTCAGTGGGTACCCCAGGCCGTGTCGACACAGTCCACGGCATTCACCCCAGCGTTCGAAGGGCAGTCTACTTCCTTTCGAGCAAAGCCTAGAGGAGCAGCCAGAGGCTCGTCTAGACGCCCCTCAAGGGGAAGGGGATTCAGGGGTGGTCGTGGTCAGGAAGGCAAGACCTCAGGACGGCAGTCCAAGTGAGGTGATACCGGTAGGAGGGAGACTTCTGAAATTTCGGGATCGGTGGACCTTCGATCCCTGGGCCCACAGCCTACTCAAGAATGGACTGGGCGGGAGCTGGTACAGCACTCCACCCCCGTACCTTCGGTTTTTCCAACACTCCACCCCCGTTATGGAGGAGTACGTTCAAGAACGGTTGGAGAAAAAGGGTGAAGCCCATCAATTTCTAAGGGAGGCTGTTTTGTGTTCCCAAGAAAGACTCGGAAAAGCTCAGAGTCATTCTGGACTTGTCGCCACTTAACAAGTTCATAGCGAATTGCAAATTCAAAATGCTAACACTGCAACACATAAGGACCTTACTGCCCAAGAGGGCATATTCCGTCTCTATAGACTTGTCAGACGCCTACTGGCACATTCCAATTAGCCATCGACTCTCCCCCTACCTAGGGTTCAGGCTACAACGAAGACTATACGCCTTCGGAGCCATGCCATTCGGGCTAAACATAGCCCCAAGGATTTTTACGAAGCTTGCGAGCGTAGCTCTCAAACAATTTCGCCTAAAGGGAATTCAGGTAGTAGCCTACCTGGACGACTGGTTGGTGTGGGCAGCATCCGAGACAGAATGCTTGCAAGCTTCCAGTCAAGTGATCCAGTTCCTAGAGTACCTAGGCTTCAAGATCAACAGAAAAAGTCTCGACTTTCTCCATCTCAAAAGTTCCAGTGGCTAAGATCCACTGGGACCTTTTGTCACACCGTTTCTCCACCCCGGCGAAGAAAAGGAAGGAGATAGCGGGTTCTGTCAAGAAACTTCAAGATTCCGAAAGGATATCAAGACACGAGCAGGAGAGAGTATTGCGCTCTCTCCAGTTTGCTTCGGTGACAGACCCAGTGCTAAGAGCACAGCTAAAGGATGCAATCGGAGTTTGGAGAAGTTATGCATCAAACGCGTGAAGAGATCTGAGAAGACCAGCCGCTTCGGCTAAGTACTCTTCTCAGGCCTTGGTCCCAAGCCAGACATCTAAAGAAGTCAGGTTCTTCTTCAGCCACCTCCCCCGTCGGTGACGATTCACTCAGACGCCTCAAAGGAGGGATGGGGAGGTCACTCTCATCGGAAAAAAGTCCAGGGGACTTGGTCCAGGCTATTCAAGACCTTTCTCATAAAACTTTCTAGAAGCTAGGGCAGTGCTCCTTACCTTAAAGAAAGTCTCCCCGCGTCATTCGTTCCACATAAAGTGGTAATAGACAGCGAGGTAGTTGTAAGATACTTGAATCGACAAGGGTCGAGGTCACCACCTCTCAACCAGGTGATGTTGGCCGTCTTCCGATTGGCGGAAAAGAAGAAGTGGTACCTGTCGGCAGTTCACCTTCAAGGAGTCCGCAATGTGACAGCGGACGCTCTATCCAGGTTCACACCGATAGAGTCGGAATGGTCCTTAGACGCAGGATCATTCTCCTTCATTCTGAATCAGTCCCAGAACTGCAGATAGACCTCTTTGCGACGAAAGACAACAAGAAGTTGCCCCTGTACGTGCCCCGTACGAGGACCCCTTAGCGGTAGCAGTGGACGCGATGTCCCTCGACTGGAACAGATGGTCCAAGATTTATCTGTTCCCTCCTCACAACCTTCTGTTGAGGGTCCTCAACAAACTGAGATCCTTCAAAGGGTAGCGGCAATAGTGGCCCACAAGTGGCCGAACAGCGTGTGGTTCCTCCTGGCATTGGAACTGTAGCTGAAGTTTGTACCACTACCAGATCCAGTTCTGACCCAGCGAGTCCAGAAGTCAACTGTCTGCGCTTCATTACAGAAAACCCGGACCCTGCAGTTCATGATTTTCTCTCCCTAGCGGTGAGAAAGCGTTTCGGGATTTCGAAAGCCAGTATAGACTTCCTTGAGGAATATAAATGCAAATCTACTAGAAGGCAATATGAGTCATCTTGGAGAAAATGGGTGGCCTTTTGTCAAGGCGAAGATTCCGCAGGAGATCTTGACAGACTTCTGCTTATCTTTTTTCCCCACCTCCATGGTCAAGGGTTGGCAGCGAACACGATTTCAGCGTGTAAGTCTGCTTTGACAAGACCCATTCTATATGCCTTCCAGGTCGACCTAGGTAACGAGATCTTTAATAAAGTCCCGAAAGCCTGTGCTAGGCTCAGACCTTCAGCACCTCCAAAGCCCATTTCATGGTCTTTAGACAAGTTCTTCATTTTGCTTCTCTGTTGAGCAATGAAGAGTGTGCGTTAAAGGATTTGACACAAAAAGTTATTTTCCTATTTTGCACTCGCGTCCGGGGCCTGGGTTAGTGAGATTGTAGCCTCTCGAGAGAGGCAGGTCGTGTTCAGTTCCTGGATGGGGAAGAACTGAACCTGTTTCCGGATCCTACGTTTCTCGCCAAGAATGAGTTACCCACCAACAGGTGGGGTCCCTGGAGAATCTGCCCCCTGAAAGAAGATGCATCTCTATGTCCAGTAGAATGCCTAAAGGTCTATCTTCATAGAACTTCAGACTTCAAGGGTGGTCAACTATTCAGGGGAGAAACATCAGGCTCAAATTTATCTCTGAATCAACTCAGAGCGAAAATCACATATTTTATTCGCAGAGCGGATCCTGACAATACACCCGCAGGTCACGATCCGAGGAAAGTTGCCTCATTCTTAAATTTCTTTAATTGTATGGATTTTGAACATCTTCATTCATACACTGGCTGGAAGTCTTCCAGAGTGTTCTTTCGCCACTATGCGAAGCAAGTAGAGGAACTAAAAGAGATCTGTGGTAGCAGTGGGTCGCGGTGTTAACCCTACTGTTTAACTCTGCGAGGAACAGTGGTCTTAATTGGGACGATTAATTCCAGGGTGAGTGTGTAGTTACATACTGTACTACAAACTAAGTGAGGGCACTGTGTTGCCCATCCAGACTGTTCCATTTCCAAAGGTGAACCTAGCATAAGTGCAGACATGTGTGCCGAGCGTTTCTAACGCTAATGTCATTGATTTGTAATACAGGCTTTTATGACTTTGATACCTCGGTATCTTAAAAGTGGCATCTAATGTTTTTTCTTTCAGACAAACAAGCTCTGTTTACTATCATACTTATGCTTAAAGTTTTGGGTTATCCTCTTCTTATATATATATATATATATATATATATATATATATATATATATATATATATATATATATATATATATAATTGTGGTTAACCTGTCTATTTATTGCCTGTCAATAATCTGGTTCTTGAGAACCTTGCGTCTCCTTCACCTGTGTCAATTTATTGGTATAATAGAGCATTCATTCTATGTACCTTATCTGGGATAATTCTAATAGAATTGTTCCTTTATGCAAGCTATGTTGCATTGGTTTTCCTCCTATGCGGATATAAAACCTTTGTCCAATACGGGTATTGTGCGGAAAACTGGTCGATATTTGATATTGACGCAGTGGTCCTTTACAAACTATGCTTTACTTAATATAGGGCGAGACCACTATATTAGCTTGACTGGTATTCATACATAGATATATGTACTCTTCGAGACTTTTCCAGAGTCTAGTAGGACTCTTCCCTTTAGGGGGCAGGAAGCTCTAACATAGTTTATAGTTAGTTGAAAAGATGTATAACGGTAACATCTTAGGTCTCTAGGTCTAGTCGACCGGGAAAAAATTACCTCCGGGGAGTACGGCACGTTCTGAGAATCCACAGATACAGTAATGCTCTGGTACACTTCCATCAGGACGACATGGCTTGAGCCCAAAAAACGGATTTTGAGCGAAGCGAAAAATCTATTTTTGGGTGAGATGGCCATGTCGTCCTGATGGACCCGCCCTTGCCTTTCTAAGAAAGGGCTGTAGGACCCCTCCCTACATACAGTATCTGTAGCACCTCGTGTACGCTACAAGGAATACAGATGGCGCCAGGATTGGCGCCAGGCACGCATACGAATCGGGGGATAGGGAAGCCTTGGGAGCGGCTCCCCTTTTTCTTTCCCGAATTCGTATCTCGTCAATCACCTCCTACGAGACGAAATCTCTGTCCAGGTTGTAGATTGCCATGTGACGTGTCTAGAATACGTCCTCTGATATGTCGCGATATCCCTTTCACGAGGGATACTCGCTCCAGGAGTTAGAATTCTGGTACCTTAAGGTAAATTCTCTGGGAATATCGCCGTAGTTGTAATATACCCTAGGAAGCTACCCTATAGGAACTTCCATCAGGACGACATGGCCATCTCACCCAAAAATAGATTTTTCGCTTCGCTCAAAATCCGTTATATACATATATATATATGCTATATATATATATATATATATATATATATATATATATATATATATATATATATATATATATATATATATATATATGTGCTCTCTCTCTCTCTCTCTCTCTCTCTCTCTCTCTCTCTCTCTCTCTCTCTATATATATATATATATATATATATATATATATATATATATATATATATATATATATATGTATATATACAGTATATATATATGTTTGTGTGTGTGTGTCTTGATGTGTAGTGTGTGTGGATATATTCATTTACGGAAGTCTGAAGTGTTAATTCAAATTATCATATAAGCAGCTTTTGCTCCAAAATAACTTTTTTATTTAGTAGTTTCAAGATGGAAATTAAATTTCATGTAGGAAATGTTTTAGCGTCAAAAAGGCGGTTTAAAAAAAAAAAATTAATATATGTGCATCACCACACAGTTTGACATGACGGCGACTTCTTTTTAATGAGTGAAAATTAGTTGAGATTATGAATTTATTTAATGCCAAGTTTCCATTATTTTTGTCCCTCTATTGCAGAGATTGGCCATTTTTTTCTTGTGTATCCTATCAGGTTAGATTTCATATTTTCTTTTCCACTTTTGGGGTTTAGTTTAGGCCTCATCTACGCCAGACCATACACTGTTAAAAATCATAGTTTTAATCGGAAATTCTCCGTAAAGATATACTTTTCTCAGCTGTATTTCAGTAAAATACAGGCGACCGTAATTTTACCATACTTTGTTATTATCTTTAACGGGTTGGTGACTGTAATATCAATCCTTTACGTCGATATATTCCTTTTTAAAACTGTAAAAATCCTGGAATAAATTTTGCCAGACTTTTACCGTTTTTAATTGTAAATTTTTAAGTGTACAGTTGTCTGTTGTGACGGCCTTTACATACTTGAACCTGATCCTCATTATTTTATGCTTGGGTAGGCTATGGAAAGTCATTTGGTTGTCCTTCTCTTTGGTCTTTTCCCTGAAGTGAAACGTGGACATAGGAAAGGGATTTGGTTGTCCTTCTCTCTGGTCTTTTCCCTGAAGTGAAACATGTACATAGGAAAGTCATTTAGTTGTCCTTCTCTTTGATTTGATCTTTTCCCTGAAGTGAAACATGGACATAGGAAAGGCATTTGGTTGTCCTTCTCTTTCATCTTTTCCTTTTAGTGAAACATGAACATACACAAATGCAAAAGAGAGGGTATTGTGAAGGAAAAAAGATGCAATCTACCGACTTAGTAATGGACCTGACTTACTTATAAACATTCTTACAGTGAACAGTGTGCTGTCATTTACTAAAAGCGTAAGTTTGTGTTGAAAAATAAGAAGGGCTTGGTATAAAATTTTAATGTTCATCATGATGCTGAAATCATGAAACAGCAAGTGTTTATTTAATGTTTATGTTTAATTATTAATATTTTTATCTAAAATCTGCTCTTTTTTTTAGGTAAAATTATAAATTGTCCAATTGGTACACGGTGGGGTTATTCACCTCAAAGACCAGACTTAAAGAAATTGTTCAATGTGAACACATGCGGAAAGAAAAAACCACTGAAAAGCAGAAATGATAAAATATAAATTTTTTTTTGTGGGATACTTGATGTCTTCAAGTCCTAGATGTCCTTTTCGCTTGGCTGAACCTTAATGTCCGTAAACATTCAAAGGCAACCATAATTAGAACTTGTTTCGGTGGGAGCTACGTTTATTGTTTTCTCCCTACAGAACAGACGTCATAAATTCTGGATGAATGATTCGTAGTGTTTCCTTATGTTTTCAAAATGCTGTCTTCATAATACAGTTTATATATATATATATATATATATATATATATATATATATATATATATATATATATATATATATATATATATATATATATATATATATATATAAC
>NC_090745.1:2457964-2460464 GCF_036898095.1 Palaemon carinicauda | reverse complement strand
AAATAACCTTTTTTCCTTTGTTGAAATGTTTTGAAAATCAAGGTTAAATGGAAACATCGTTTATTATCACCTCTGATTGCAGTATTTATTTTTATTAACCATGCCTTGAATTCCATATGTAACTTTGGGATTGTGAATTATTATTAAGATTTCTCCACCTATTATTGTATTTCATTTAGATGAAAAGAAAAAACGTTCTGCCGTATTTCAGTCGTTATTAAAAGGGTTCTGATTATTCAGTCATTATCATTGTCACCTACTGTACCATTTTTGACGGACTGACAAAAGTTCTACAATAGCAGTATTGGTATGCACTTTTCGTACTGTAGAGCCGCATCATCATCATCATTATTATTATTATTATTATTATTATTATTAGTATTATTATTATTAGTATTATTATTATTTTTATTATTCTTATTATTATTATTATTATTATTATTATTATTATCATCATCATTATTTTTATTATTATTATTATTATTATTATTATTATTATTATTACTTGCTAAGCTACAACCCTAGTTTGAAAAGCAGGATGCTATAAGCCCAGGTGCCCCAACAGGGAAAATAGCCCAGTGAAGAAAGGAAACAAGGAAAGAAATATTTTAAGAACAGTAACAACATTAAAATAGATAATTCCTATATAAACTATAAAAAAAATTTAACGAAACAAGTGGAAGAGAAATAAGATAGATTAATGTGCCCGAGTGTACCCTCAAGCAAGAGAACTCTAACTCAAGACAGTGAAAAACTATGGTACAGAGGCTATGGCACATCTTTGGATGGACAATTCTGCCTCGATTAAACATGTTTTGAAGTTCTTTTTTTTATAGATAGATCGTCCAACTTCAGACATTGTTTATAAGAGACTATTGGTCTTAACCTTTAGGAACTCCATTGAATAAAAGACAAGATTTGTATTCCCTCTGGCTATTCCGGTTACATTGTTCCAGACTTCACGTTCTGCGTTTCAGTTGCATGATGAATTTTTGGTTCTGTACCAACCGTGTATCACACGATCGTACATAGTTCATTTTGTGTTTACCATATGCTTGTATCTTCGCTCTTCCCTCGCACTAGAAAGAACCTGAAAAAACATGTCTGTTTTTTTCATCGGTAACGGTGTTGATTTTGAACAGGAAATTTCCTGTTCGTCACAGGAGCTGATGGTGGATGGAATGATTGTCGTCTTGAATCATGACAGAAGAATAAAGACTGTTACACTGTTATATTTATTTATTTGATCGATGCCATGATATAAAATAGATTGATAAACATGATTCACTTCTTACTGTATTTAATGATCCTGGAAGATAAACCAAACTGCAGAAAATGCGATTACGGTAACGGAGGCTCGGACGTGCTCGAGGAACAAAACCAAATAAATCTATCAAGGGAAGAGTTTGTCAGTCAGGTGCCCGTCTCTTCCTCCTCCTCCTCCTCCTCCTTTCAGTAGGTCAATGGAGACCTTTTATCTCTGGGCGTGGGAGGTGTCGGCGAAGTTCATTTCCAAGTCCGCACCGTTATTTGTGGCATCAGCTAATGTCATTGTGTGTGTGTGTGTGTGTGTGTGTGTGTGTGTGTGTGTGCTGCAGGATTAGGTATGATACTCTCTCTCTCTCTCTCTCTCTCTCTCTCTCTCTCTCTCTCTCTCTCTCTCTCTCTCTCTCTCTCTCTCTCTCTCGATACTGGGTAAAACAATTTGGTTCAAGTACCTTACAAAATATTTGTTATCCACAAGAAAATATGACATTTAAAAGGTATTGAGCTATGCACTCGAAATAATTTCTAATGGTTTCTTTATATATATATATATATATATATATATATATATATATATATATATATATATATATATATATATATATGTGTGTGTGTGTGTGTATATGTATGTATATATGTATGTATGTATATATATGTATGTATATATACATGTGTGTATAGATATATATACTGTATATTATATATATATATATATATATATATATATATATATATATATATGTATGTGGAGTGTGTGTATGTACGTATGTAGCCTACATTTCTATTAAGACAGATATTATTTAAATTGGACCATCCTAAAAAAAAGGGAGGCTCCAAATCCCTCACACTTTAAGAAACATCAAACAAAGATATTGCTTTGTAATGAACTTATTTTCAGGAACTGCTTAATTTTTCTATTATCAACATTTAGAAATCCAATGTCATTCCTATAATTGACAGAAATATATTTGAATAGGCATAACACGAACACACATCCTCATCAATATTCATTTACAGAAAGCTTTGTTGACCGACATCTCATAGATAAGTGTACATTGAAGTTTTGTAAACTGTCCTGTCGAGTCAATTCCAATTCTCAAGCAGAGAGTAAACACTTATGTTAAGCTCTTTGAGGAATAATGTCGAGAGGAGGACTTGAAATTCTTTTTTTTTTTACCAATGGTGAAAAAATAATGAGAGATTGTTTTTGTGACACAGATTGAGGGCTTAAAGG
>NC_090745.1:2432964-2450464 GCF_036898095.1 Palaemon carinicauda | reverse complement strand
TAGATATCACCTTTATTTTAATTTTGTTACTAATCTAAATATATTTCAGTCTTTATATTGTTTTGCATTTAGAGTGCATTCGTTACCAATAGAAGCTTGGCTAATAATGATATATTCACACACATACATACATACATAGGCTACATACTATATGAGTTTGTATACGAAAGAAAAACATACCCTTTATTATATTTAGTATACCATAAAAAGTAGCGGTTTTTTAGTAACTCAGAAAACGATATAAAGAAAACCTGCATTTTACCCCCAACTAAAAGGTATATTAATTATAATACTTATTTTTATTTATTTTCTTATTTATTGATATCACTTTGAAATCAATTGGTTTTGAAAGATGATTTAAAATGTTTACATATTATATCATTAATATCATGAAGGAGTGAAATGTAAATTACACCAATATATTCATCTGTTCTGCTACACCACGGCAGTTTTTAAAGTTTACAGTTACTGCAACATGTTATTAAAACTCGAATCATTACAAGCGTGAGACAGTTATCCTTTCATTTCTCCTGTAATTAATTGCTTGATGTCACAACATAGAATATTTATTAGCAATGCACAAAGATCTGTGTTTTTTCTTAGTTTAGTTTTCGAAATTCGAGACAGCGAAGAAGAGAACAAAGCACGTAATACTGTAGTCAATTCCTTTTAGCGTGGCAGAATTGCACCGACTCGCAGGGGTGCCCTTTTAGCTCGAAAAAGTTTCCTAATAGCTGATTGGTTGGAAGTATTTTTGGTCCGACCAATCAGCTTTTAGGAAACTTTTCCGAGCTAAAAGGGCACCCTTGCGCGTCGGTACAATTATGCCACACTAAAAAGAATTGACTATAGAATATCTGAGTGTGGATACCTTAACGTGGTTAAAGAGTTTTGTATCGCCATGATCAGCAATTGTATTAGTTAGGGACACCCATAGTCGGATGGTTTGCTGTGGGCGATCAGACTAAAATCTCCCACCATACCTAGGCACTGGCCAGCATGATGATCAAAACTGGCCAAACCACATACATGAATACAAGACATGTCTGAGGCCTTTGCCCTGCAGTGGACTAGAAACGGATGCATTTGTTGTTGTTATTATTGTGCAAACACTATGTTGTTTTCTGCAGGTAGCTGAATGATCTAATTAAAACCTAGATTTAGGGCACACTATTTTATCTTATTTTTCTTCCTCTTATTTTATTAAAGTTTTTATAGTTTATAAAGGAGATATTTATCTTAATGTTGTTACTGTTCCTAAAATATTTTATTTTTCCTTATTTCCTTTCCTCACAGGACTATTTACCCTGTTGGAGTCCTTGGGCCTGTAGCATCCTGCTTTTCAAACTAGGGTTGTAGCTTAGCAAGCAATAATAATAATAATAATAATAATAATAATAATAATAATAATAATAATAATAATAGATATAGTACCTGTGAAAACAAATGCTTTTATATTTTAAACCCTTAAAGGCATACCATTATCATTTCAAAAAACACCTCTTCTTCACATATTCATCGTTCTTCTTTCTGTGGGTTAGGTTGTTTCATACAAATTCATCGTTGTTCTTTCTATGGGTAGGGTTGTTTCATAATGGTCTGGTGCTGTTGTCACTGTTGATATAATTGATGCATATTACTTTTATATTTTAGACTCTCTCTCTCTCTCTCTCTCTCTCTCTCTCTCTCTCTCTCTCTCTCTCTCTCTCTCTCTTTATATATATATATGTATATATATGTATATATATATATATATATATATATATATATATATATATATATATATATATATGTATATATATAGTATATACAGTACATATATATATGTATATATATGTATATATATATCTATATATATACATATATATATATATATATATGTACATATATATATATATATATATATATATATATATATATATATATATATATATATATATTTATTTATTTATTTATATGCCCATCAAGACATGTATATATAAAGTTATTGAAATTAGTAGCTTATTCAAAATGGACACAATATTGTTTAAAAAAAAAACATATAGAATCAACATCGATTCTGTTAAAGTCCCGCTATATCCTATTTCTCTTTTTCCTTTTCAAAAAGAATTGATGTAGTTAACATTTCACCTTCTATTAGGTCTGTATAATATATATTTTTACACATAAAATGTGTGTGTATATATATATATATATATATATATATATATATATATATATATATATGAATATTTATATATTTATATATATATATGTATATATATACAAATTATGTATCTAATTTTATATATATATATATATATGTATATATACACACATATATATATATATATATATATATATATTCAAATAAGCCATATATATTTTTGATACATTAATGTCTGGATTCTCTTAACGACCTCGGGATCAGAGCCCCAGGCGAAATCACACAAAGACAAGAGCTTGGCTCCGGCCGGGAATCGAACCCTGGTCGGCAAGCTTGTACAGACAGGCTTATTTGAATATGAAAAAGACGTAAAAATGTGCAAAATTTATCATATATATATATATATATATATATATATATATATATATATATATATATAAGTTACTTACCAGATCACATAAGTATGTTCAAATTTGTCGTTGCATTATGAATTGCAGTGCCTATAATATACAGATGTTCATTTCGAAATTCAAGTAATGATATGTCAGCGTTCAAGTTGAAGATAGTAACTGAAATTAGAATTACCTGATATGGCTTCAAATTTAAGCGTGAATCCTTGCATGGTCACTGAAGCATCACTTATGAATGTCACCACAGCAGAGTTACTATGGCTTACAACAGGAGGTGAAATGTTGCTGCCGCAAAGCCTTCCCCTGGAAAGATGTAATTATACTTTAGCATCGATAGGGTTTGACTAAATTTTTCTTAGGAATATAAGAGAATGGTAAAAGGGTGTGGGAAAGGTTATTAACAATATTGGTATGGTTTTTAAATGTTTAAAATATCTGGGTATAATCAAAAATAAGTTTCCTCGCATTTCAAGAAAATTCCCTTTTCGCTACGGGTACTGTACCGCACCCTACCAGAAAGTGGGGATGACTATATATATATGTATATATATATATATATATATATATATATATATATATATATATATATATATATATATATATATATATGTATATATATATGTATATATATATTTATTTGTATATATATATAAATATATATGTATATATATGTGTGTATATACATATATATATATATATATATATATATATATATATATATGCATATATATGTATATATATATATATTAGATTTGTGATTCAGATTTCACCAATTGTTAATGTTGAATTTATTTATTATATTAAACACAAATTAATATGGGTCGTTATGTAGCCAATACTTGATTTTAGTTTAATGTATTTTTATCCTTGAATTATTCAAATATATACTTTCACTTACGTCAAGCTCTCTCCCGTTACATTATCTGAGATGTCAACGTAGTCGTAAGGGCAACTTGGGCTCGGACCTTCTAGATCAAAGGCCTCCCATGTGAAGCTAATGACCTTACCCTCAGGCACCTGTATCTCCCAGACACAGTGTTCGTTGTTGTTGTAGGCTCCATCAGAGGCACCTAGTGTTATTTCACCTTCTGGCATCATTACTGGACCTAGTGGAAGAGATTTGATAGAAAGTGGAGGTATTGAGATCACTTGGGAGAAAAACTGGAGGAAATGGAGTTCTTATTACCAAGTAACTAGGCTACAGTACTACAAGAATTACCTGCATCAACGCTACAGCTGATCTGTGGTTCTTGGGTTGTTTCATACCAATTCCTCGTTGTTCTTTCTGTGGGAAGGGTTGTTTCATACCAATTCATCGTTGTTCTTTCTGTGGGAAGGGTTGTTTCATACCAATTCCTCGTTGTTCTTTCTGTGGGTTGGGTTGTTTCATACCAATTCCTCGTTGTTCTTTCTGTGGGTTGGGTTGTTTCATACCAATTCCTCGTTGTTCTTTCTGTGGGTTGGGTTGTTTCATACCAATTCATCGTTTTTCTTTCTGTGGGTTGGGTTGTTTCATACCAACTCATCGTTGTTCTTTCTGTTGGTAGGGTTGTTTCATAATGGTCTGGTGCTGTTATCACTGTTGATATAATTGATGCATATTACTTTATATTTTAGACTCTCTCTCTCTCTCTCTCTCTCTCTCTCTCTCTCTCTCTCTCTCTCTCTCTCTCTCTCTATATATATATATATATATATATATATATATATATATATATATATATGTGTGTGTGTGTGTGTGTGTTTGTGTGTGTGTGTGTGTGTATATATATATATATATATGTAATGTATACATTATAAACCAATGACCCAACGGATCACTGGAGAGTTGGGAGTGTGTGACGACAGCCATAACAGGATGTGAAAATAGACTAAGCTAAATCATTGCATAGGTAACATTTATTTATGTCTTGTAAACATGTCACAAGCGTCCCTTGAGAAACAGTTGACCTATTGATCTCTACACCGGAATCACCTGGCTTCCGATTATAAGGCTATGTGATCATATTTGTAATAAATGTTGAGATAACTAATGCTACGTTATACAGGCAAGCCTATTGTAAGGCAGTTCTATTCATCTTTTCATACGGAATGGTCTTCCGACCAAACCATCCATACTCCAGTGATGGAGCTAACAATAAATTTGTTCAAAGTTAACTTAACTTTGACTTATTTCAAGAAGTAACCTATAAGTCTTAATAATTCTATATCACATTGAAGAGATATGTATCAAAACCACGAATGTGTGCGTATAGCATTCTCACACTAACATATATATATATATATATATATATATATATATATATATATATATATATATATATATATATACATATATATATATATATATATACAGTATATATATATATATATATATATATATATATAAATATATATGATAACGTAGATAAAGGAAGACAACGTCTTCTAGTATTACTTGGAAAACGAAACATTAATACACAATGAACAAATATATAAAACATGTTTAAAAGATTATTATTTCATCTTTTTGAAAGTGTCAGGTATAAGATCTATATCTAGTGATTTGTTTACGTTTTTCGACGAATCTGGTATGTCTGGTATGTCTCGGGAGCAAAGTAACCTTCTTTAATATCCTGTAATTCAACACTTGGTTTACAAATTAATATTTTGCTTACCTGAGATAGCTTCAAAATGGAGGCTGAATCCCTGTCTGACTACTGAAGAATCGCTGGTGAAAGTCACCAGTGCCAAATTACTAATGCTTGTGAAGTCCGCTGGAGTCTGTATGTCACAAAGCTTTTGGCTGGAGGAAACATTGGCATTTTAAAGGTTATGTCAGGTAATATCATAAAGTTTTAAAGGTTAAAGGTAATTAAAGCGGTCTGGTTTCAGTTCCATCATAATAGATGCTCACCAGAACGTCAGCCAGGCAAGCCCAACCCCCCCACTGTGGTGCCCTATCACAGAGGTGGTTTCCCAGTAAAAAGCTGAAACTCACGGTCCCAGGTGGGGATCGATCTGCTGCCATGCAAATGCTAGGCAAACGCGTTACCACTGTGCTAGGGTGGCCGTTTTAGCTCGGAAATGTTTTCTACTAGCTGATTGGTTAGAAGTCTTTTGTCCAACCAATCAGCTAGTAAGAAACTTCTCCGAGTTAAAAGGGCACCCCTGCTAGACAGTGCAAGTGAGCCTCATTGAAGAAAATTGAGTATAGTTAATTGAAATACTGTATGTTTTTCCCATGATCTAGATCATGATACAATTTTATTAATTTAACATAACTTTCTAAAGTATCAATCATTTGGTAAGCGTGTTATATATTACTTCTATGTCATGTATTGTCTATTTTTACTTTGAAAACCTCTTTTCTTGTGGTTAATGCGTTTGCAAGAAACTTGTCTGAAGTTTAGTTAAAAAAGTTTTTGATTCAAATGTTGATATGCAATTTTTATTTTGGATTTTAAGTTTTCTTGGTTTTGAATATCTAAATTTGATTGTATTTTTTTTTCTAAACTTCAGACCTTTAATCCTTTAAATATAAACGTTGAAAATAGTTAAACTTAAAGTGTCACTTACGTCAAATTTACTCCAGTGATATAATCGTAGACAATGACATAGTCCCAATCGCATACTGGACTAGAACCCTCCAGATAAAAGAAGTTCCATGTGAATTGAATGAGGGAACCAAGGGGCACCTGGATCTGCCAGGCACAATCTTCGTTATTGTTGTATGTTCCCCGAAGGGATCCTATCCCTACATCACCTGAGGACGCCACTATTGGATCTGAAGGAAGAGGAGATTAATTCTATATGTACAGAAGACGCCCTTCAGAGGTGGTATTTGATGAAGGTTTTCCAAAATTATGTTCAGAAAGTATTTTAAAAGTGGAGTTGTTTTCTAAATGAAACTTCACACATGGTTCGATATGTCAACATGTAAAGCAAAGTAAATGTTCTTGTAGTAGTTTTGCTCGTCAACTGTGCATCGTAACCCATATGAATTAATAATACATTAAAAGAAAAATGAGAATAATTGAAGTTCTTATCAACAATAATATACGAAGGCAGTTACCTGTGTTTACGCTGCAGGATCCCTGACGTCCAAGGTTACTATTTTTCTGTGAGAGTAAATGAAGGAAATTGTAAACAGACAGGAATATAAGTGTCTTATGATTTATATGTCATAAATTTATAGCCTTGTGGCCTGATTGGTAACGAACATCCTTGCCTGGTGATTGCCAGACTGGGGATCGAGTTCCAGTCAGACTCGTTAGTTCCTTTGGTCGCTGTAACCTCGCCATCCTTGTTTGCTAAGGATGGTGGGTTTATGGGAGCCTGTAGGTATCATTGCTGAGTCATCAGCAACCATTGCCTGGCCCTCCTTGGCTTGGTCCTAGCTTGGGTAGAGAGGGAGCTTGGACGCTGATCATATGGTCAGTCTCTAGGGCATTGTCCTGCTAGATAGGGCAATGTCACTGTCCCTTGCCTCTGCCATTCATGAGCGGCCTTTAAACCTTAAAACGATGCGATTCTTGGTGTCAAGAATCTTTTTGAAGGAATCGGGTAAAATGTTGATGAAGACGAATAAGTACCGCTATTTCGTCTATATACTAATTTTGATGAGAACATCAACGTTGTGCAGTATGAGCATTTTAGTGTACGAATGCACTCATTTTTTTTTTTCTCTCTCTCTCTCTCTCTCTCTCTCTCTCTCTCTCTCTCTCTCTCTCTCTCTCTCTCTCTCTCTCTAATCCATGCAACTGAACCCGGTTTTTGGTGTCTTTACATTAAACACATCAATCCTCACATTGAGAATCATGTATCTATTTTCCATAATAGCTATCTATCATCTTATATCCTGTATAAATTTGTGTATACATAAATTTACTTACATACATACATACTTCATCATCATCAAACGTAACTAGTCCACTGCAGGACAAAGGCCTCAGACGTTTCATTTCACTGGGGTCTGTTTATGGCCTTCTCTGCCAGTCCATACCCGCAAATTTTCTTAGTTCGTTAATCCATAGTCTTCTCTCCCTTCCCCTGCTCCTTTTGCTATTTTTATGACTCATCTGTTATTCTTGATGTCCATCTATTATCTGTCATTCTCATTATATGCCCAATCCATATCTTATTTCTTTATCCTATATGTTGTTAGAATATAATCTTCTTTAGTTTGCTGTCGTATCTATGTTACCCTTTTCGTGTTATTCTCATCATTATTCTTTCCATAACTCTTTTAGTTGTAACTAAATTATTTTCCAAGGCTTTAGTAAGGCTTTAAGTTTCCGATGCACAAGTTAATGCCATCTGATTAAATACTTTTCGCTTTAGAGGAAGTGGCATTTTAACTTTTCATAATCTCATTTTGTTTACCAAAAGCTCTCCATCCCATGTCTATCGTTTTACTTATGATTCCATGTTATTCGGAAATACTGTCTTTCTTAAGTACGCATATTCATTAACAGTCTCTAGTCTAGAGGTTTGTCTATAACCCTTATTAGTTGTCTCTGCATTTTCATAGAAAATTATCTTGGTTTTACTCAAATTAATTTTTAGTCCTATATTTTTGCTTTCCTTTTCCTTTGGCTAATGCTCTTGAAAGCAGCATTGTTTAATCCATAGTGTCTATATTTGTTATTCAAAGTTCAGAAATGATTATATTTGAGTATATAGCTATAAGTAGTTCAAAATGATATTGGTTAAGAATGTGAGAGATTTTTGCTGTTATTGTTGTTTTGATTAAAAGAGGTGGCTACCTCTTCTGGATCAAATTATGATTTTTTTTTTTAAAGACACGAAGTTTCGAAAAAGATATGAAATCAAAGTATTCTCTCAAAGAAATATGATAGATAATAGGTAATTATGAATGATACATAGTGCTACAAACACTTTCATGCTCTAAAGAAATATAAAGGCGTTGTGAATTATTTTTGGTATGACATCCTTCCGTAAAATGTAAGTGGAGGACTTTTTGAAGATTCAAGGAAAAATTATATTTTCTTGTTTAAATCATGACGCGCATCGAAGGTATATTAACATTATGCATAGTGAAATTTTGTAATAATCCCTACTTATTAATTAGATCTTCGATCTTTTTACAGTAAAAGGTTTTTCGTACCCTTAATTTCTGTAGATTATAGTGTTTTCAGGTAAATGATAACGTTCAAACATTTATTTGTAAATCACTAGGTTTGGTGACTTTGTAAATGTGAGTATCAATGTGATATGTTTGTGTGTTAACAAAACTTCGTTCTGTAATTTTAAAAGATCCTTACGTATGTAAATATTTTGTTTTCATTACTATCGCAGATTATCTATTTTGATGATTTACTATCAATAAAAACTAGAATTATCTGAGGATTAGAACTTTATAATTAGACGCGCAGTGGCGCTCCTACGAACGATTTTATAGATACAAGAATATACACATGTGTGAAGATATATTTCGATATCATATTCGCTCTTCATTTTGCCTTTAAGGTGCCTGTATAGCAAAGTTATCACCATAAATATCAATGATAATATTATTGTTAATGTTCACTAAGCTACAACCCCAGTTGGGAGGACTGGATAGTTTTGGCCCAGGTCTCCGACAGGGAAAATAATCCGTTGAGGAAAGGAAATAATGAAAGAATAGTGTGCCAGGGTGTACCCTCAAGGAACATAACTCTAACCCAAGATAGTGGAATCCCATAGTACAAAGACTATCACTCTACCCAATTTAGAGAACATTGGTTAGATTTTGGAGTGTCCTTTTCCTAGAAGAGCTACTTACAATAGTTAGAGAGTCTCTTCTAACCTTACCAAGTGAAAAGTAGCCACTGAAGTATTACAGTGTAGTAGTTAACCCCCTGAGTGACAAATTATTCATATGTTATTTTAGTGTTTTCAGGCATTTGAAAAAAGAGGAGAATGTATATAGAATAGGCCAGACTATTCAGTGTATGTGCAGGTAAATGCAAAATGAGCCGTGACCAGAGAGAGGGATCCAATGTATTACTATCTGGCCAATCTAAGGACCCAATAACATTCTAGCAGTAGTATTTCAGCGGGTGCCTATTGTCTTGCCCAACCTACTACCTACCTGATTTAAAAATGGAAGAGCTTTTAAGGCAATTATAGAGGATTCTAGACTTTTTTTCTATTTTATTCTTTGGCTCTCTAATCCCATATTGAGCGATACTAGCTTGTATTATTATTATTATTATTATTATTATTATTATTATTATTATTGTAACTTGCTAAGCTAAAACACTGGTTGGAAAAGCAGGATGCAATAAGCCCAAAGGTTGCAACAGGGAAAATAGCCCAATGAGGAAATGAAATTGGGAAATAAATAAGCTACAAGAGAAGCAACCAGCACTTAAAATATAATATTTAAGGGCCACTAAGAGCTATTTGTCTCTTTTGACTGAATATTTTTAGCATATTTCCACTTTACCTTTATAAAGGGGTTATTTGAGTATAAAGGTAAATTTTTCTTATAGAAGGTGGTCTCTATTCATATACTATTTAATCTTATATTTGGGAACAAGATTTATTGGAGACCACAAGCCTCTACTGAGTTTAAAAAATCCACCCCCTGAAAATACCTTCTCTCCGAAAGTAACATTTTTGTTTGTAACGTAAAGTGAACTTTCATGCTTACCTGTATCTTCAGATTCCTTGGTACACCTTCTGTGCCAGCCAGCAGGAGGAGTATGCTGGCTAAGGGAAACAGTGCCATCCGAACCATGGTGAAGTTTGCTCTGGGCGCTCTGAACAGAAACAGTTCAAGGAATGTCCTGACACCTTCCCCTTTTATAATGACTTAATATCGTCCACGTCAGATGGCCTTATTTGCCAGGTGTGACCTGTTCATATGTTCCAATGATATATTTCAGATAATTATCGCTTTAATGTCCCTCGTAAACATGTGTTTCAGTCGCTTGTGCTCTTCAGATTGCCTCTGTTGATATTTTATTTGTCCTAATGCTTGCATTTCTTAAATATTGGATGTCTGGGAAGTAAATAAACGGATGTACGCATGATACCTTTACAATAATGTGGAGAACATTCTAGTGATCATTTTTGGAACTGTTTTGCTAACATTCTACTATTAACCTAGCGGGTTTTTTTTTCCTTTTCTTTTCTTATCAAGACAATGGCGGAAAAATGAGGTTCTTGTTAGCATTTTTAGGTTCCTCATAGACTCCGTTTTAGGGAGGCAACTATTTTCAGTTCATCGCTCTTAATCTGAATGTTTTTCCATGCACTTGCTCTTCGCCATTCCTGCATCAGTGAAAAAGGTAAATAATGATAGAAAGACATCTTTTGTGCTTATGAGTGATTTCAATAATTGGTAGGGAAGGGTTAAATTGTTTTTCCTACCGATCATCTTGGCTTAAGAGGTTTGGACTTGGACTTGAACTTTGCCTCTAAATCATAAGTGAGTCTACTCATAAGACTGGTAATTACTTGGACCTTGTATATAACCAACTCTTTTGTTATAACAATCGAAGTTGGTCCTCCATTTAGGACGTCTGATCAATTCTTCGTTTCATTAGCTATAAGACTGAAAAGTCTGTCCCTAATATGTTATACCCTTTAAAGATATATATGTCTCAAGCAGACTGGAATAGCATTTTTGAGTTATCTTTTGTATATTAATTGATCTCAGCTGTATAAAGGGTCAAAACCATTTGTTCCTTTGAATGAAAATTTGGTTAACCTAATTGATAGGTGTATCCCTTCCTAGGTTGACATAGCGAGTTAAGGACAAAAACTGGTTCAGTGATGATTGTAGATATGCTTATTAGGAAGAACAAGAGGCTTATCATCTTTGGAAAGGTAACAGATCAGATTTTACTTGGAATAGCTATACTTAGGTAATAACTGTTGCTCAGAGAGTTTGTGCTTCAACTAAAAAGGAATACAATGATTATTATTATTATTATTATTATTAAAAGCTAGGCCGATGCGATAATATCCTTGACTGGTGAACACCAGACTGGGGTTCGAGTCCTGCTCAAACTCGTTAGTTCCTTTGGGCTCTGCAACTTCACCTTCCTTGTGAGCTAAGGGTGGGGGGTTTGGGGGAGCCTATAGGTCTATCTGCCGAGTCATTATCAGCCATTGCCTAGCCCTCCTTGGTCCTAGCTTGGGTGGAGAGGGGGCTTGGGCGGTAATCTTATGTATATATGGTCAGTTTCTAGGGCATTGTCCTTATTGCTAGGGCAACGTCGCTCTCCCTTGCCTCTGCCGTTCATGAGCGACCAAATTATAATTATTATTACTTGCTAAGGTACAACCCTAGTTCGACAAGCAGGATGCTATAAGCCTAGGGGCTCCAACAGGGAAAATAGCCCAGTGAGGAAAGGAAAAAGAAAAAATAAGATATTTTAAGAAAAATAACATTTAAATATCTCCTATATAAACTATAAAAACTTTAGCAAAACAAGAGAAGAAATAAAATAGAAAAGAATAGAAAGAGAAAGCAAGATGTTATAAGCCCAAGGGCTCCAACAGGGAAAAATAGTGATGAAAGAAAATCTTTTAGGTACAGCAGGCGTCAAAAGGGATACTACAAATTTCAGAGGATTTCGTTCGAAATTCACTAACTGGGAACCATACTACGTAGCTCAAACATTTATGTTTCCAACAATGAAAGCTCTATCAAGCAAAATAAAGGTAATATATGATGCACAAATATTAAATCTATGACATTTATAGCAATTATAAGGAAGAATTACGGTAATAGTAATTATTTCAGAGTATAGTAATTACTTCAAACTACAGAGACAAAACAATTTGAAATTTGCATTCAACACAGGATTACTAACATTACCTATTTATACTTCGAGCCTTGGGAAACGAATATTTGATATCATAGTGTTTTATTAATTAAATTACCGAAAAGACATAAAATCTTGCAATTATCAATAGAATATAAAGGGAAAATCTACTATAACTTTAAACATATTCAACCAAGACTGCACCTAGATTCAACAGAGAAGTTGGGTGTGATTGGTAGTCCTGAATTTTGCTTCTAAGGTCCGACCGTTTGTACTAACCTTCAGCTTTGACTTCGGTTTCAACACACGACACAAACTTAACATTGTCAACCCAACTTATGAATGACCAGCCACGCCCTTCTAGGGGGGAAGGACGTTGTCCTAATACCACCATCGCCAGCCTGTACCTATCTGGTGAGGGCTTGACCTCGGGCGCCCCAGCATCAGCTGTAGTTGCACTCATCGGATAAACTCAGTGATTTCAGACACTTAGGAACAGTAGTTATGAATCCGCTTTAGAAACTCTTGGGTTGCCAATTAGTATAATTTATTCCAATTATTGTCATCCTCTTTATCTGATAGTACATACATATACCAAGGCACTTCCCCCAATTTTGGGGGGGGGGTAGCCGACATCAAACAAATGAGACAAAAAAGGGGACCTTTCCTCTCTACGTTCCTCCCAGCCTGATAAGGAACTCAACCGAGTTCGGCTGGTACTGCTATGGTGCCAAAGCCCACCCTCCCCCGTTATCCACCACAGTTGAAGCTTCATAACGCTGGATCCCCTACTGCTACTACCTCCGCAGTCATCCGAGGCACTGGAGGAAGCAGCAGGGCCGACCGGAACTGCGTCACAATCGCTCGCCATTCATTCCTATTTCTAGCACGCTCTCTTGCCTCTCTCACATCTATCCTCCTATTACCCAGAGCTTTTTTCACTCCATCCATCCACCCAAACCATGGCTTTACTCTTGTACTTCTCCCATCTACTCTTGCATTTATCACCTTCTTTAGCAGACAGTCATTTTCCATTCTCTCAACCAGGCCAAACCACCTCAACACATTCATATCCACTCTAGCTGCTAACTCATTTCTTACACCCGTTCTCACCCCCAATACTTCGTTCCTAACCCTATCTACTCGAGATACACCAGCCATACTCCTTAGACACTTCATCTCAAACACATTCAATTTCTGTCTCTGTCACTTTCATTCCCCACAACTCCGATCTATACATCACAGTTGGTACAATAACTTTCTCATGCAGAACTCTCTTTACATTCATGCCCAACCCTCTATTTTTTACCACTCCCTTAACTTCCCCCAATACTTTGCATCCTTTATTGACTCTCTGACGTACTTCTGCTTCCACTCCACCATTTGCTGTAACAACTTACCCCAAGTACTTAAACTGATCCACCTCCTCAAGTAACTCTCCATTCATCATGTCATTCAACCTCGCACCACCTTCCCTTCTCGTACATCTCATAACTTTACTCTTACCCACATTAACTCTCAACTTCCTTCTATCACACACCCTTCCGAATTCTGTCACTAATCGGCAAAGCTTCTCTTCCGTGTCTGCAACCAGTACAGTATCATATGCAAACAACAACTGATTTACCTCCCATTCAAGGTCATTCTCGTCTACCAGTTTCAATCCTCGTCCAAGCACTCGAGCATTCACCTCTCTCACCACTCCATCAACACACAAGTTGAGCAACAACGGCGACATCACACATCCCTGTCTCAGCCCTATTCTCACCAGAAACCAATCGCTCACTTCATTTCCTATCCTAGCACATGCTTTAATACCTTTGTAGAAACTGTTTACTGCTTGCAACAACCTTCCACCAACTCCATATAACCTCATCACATTCCACGTGGCTTCCCTATCAGCTCTTATCATACGCTTTCTCCAGATCCATAAACGCAACATACAGCTCCTTACCTTTTGCTAAATATTTCTTGCATAGCTACTTAACTGTAAAAATCTGATTCATACAACCCCTATCTCTTCTAAAACTACCCTGTACTTCTAAGATTGCATTCTCTGTTTTGTCCTTAATCATATTAATCAGTACTCTACCATACACTTTTCCAACTACACTCAACAAACTAATACCCCTTGAATTACAACACTCATGCACATCTCCCTTATCCTTATCTGATAGTAACATTGATTAACTGTAGAATCAATGAATGTATTTTCCCCAGCGAATGATCAATGTTAGTTCAATAATTGTTTTCATCATCATCCCCTCCTACACCTATTGACGCAAAGGGCCTCGGTTAGATTTCGCCAATCGTCTCTATCTTGAGCTTTTAATTGAATACTTCTCCATTCATAATCTCCTACTGTTTTGTTAAAGGGAATAAAAAAGGATTTCCTCTTAGAAACCTCTGCATGTGTTAATGAATGGCAGCAGGAAGGACTGCATGATTATTGGCATAATGTAATTTCTAAATTAACTTTCTACTTTTATAGCGTTACATCGAAAGGTATTGTAATTTCTTTGGATAAAACACAAAGACGTTTAGCATCTAAATAATGAAATATAAATAAGACACAAGTTAGGGTTATTTCAGTAATCAAGGAAATGCATTTTCCATCATGTCCTTTTAAAAACAAGTTGTTTGGATATATTCATGGTTGTAAGCATAATTTTCCATTAAATAGGTTTCACTACCATGAACATTATAGATATGTGATTGGTTTACCACAATCTTTCAATTTGTTTAGTAGGAATATGTTGAAAACTATCGTTGACCATTCTTCTATTTATAACAGTCTTGCCATCCTGAAATCTTTTTTTTTTTTTTCAAGAAACAATTATCAAGCTAACATTGACCATTCATTGGAGAAATTCTTTCCATGGTTCTACAATTAATTACTGAAACTTATTGTCAGATAAAGAGGATGACAATAAGGTGAATAAAAAAATACGAATTGGCAACCCACAAGAGTTTCCGATTAAAGTACGAAGGATTTTGAAATTTTTAACTTGATATTTGACGCTTATTGTACAACCTACGAATATAAATGGCGAGTTTCCTTCGAATCCGTACTTTTTAGTTTAGACTTGACAGTTCATCCTTTACTTTGAACAGATGATTCTGTCACTCACTGTCCAAAGGAAAAAGCAACCTTTTGGATATTTTTGGCAGTAAGCAGGGTAATTGAAAATCCAGTCAACCTCATTTTGGTTTTCCTGGGGCTAAACTAACTTTCAGTCCCGTGAAATTAAAACACACTTGATGGACCTTGATATTTATAGAGGTGTAAACTCTAAGGGTATTTTTCCTTTTTTATAATATGTAATTTCATGGCTCCTGAGTTGTCTGTTATTTTTTCACAAGTTAGCAATAAAAGCTTCTCCTTGCACTCTCCAAGGTTATACAGAAATCCTTTGATTGTGGTCAGGATGTTTTATGATTTTCCTTGAATATAGTGCTAACTTTGACTGTTTTAAATAAACTGATAGGAGTAGATGAGTTTTTTCTTAACACCATTATTGAAAGTTGTTAAGGTATTCTTCATTGATGTTAATTCCTACATTTTGCCACCCTAAATTCATCTACGCACGCTGTGAATTACTTTAGGAGAGATTGAGTCTCTCTGTCTAACTCCTTTCTCAGTCGGAGTTTTCTCACTGTCTATATATAGGCTTAGGATTCCTGTACTTTCTGTATAGGTATCTTCAAATATTTTAACATCAGATTCTTATATTCCTACTATTTGGAGGACAACTGAAGTTTGACAGAATCAAAAGTTCTCTCATTATCTATTAATGTCATACATAGTGGTTTTCATACTCTGTTGATTTTTCCATTAGCTGGTTAATTGCTGGGATATGGTCAGTTATTGACTATCCACTGTGTGTGTTTGTGTGTGTGTAGAACTTGCAAGCACACATGATGTTCAGATACAGTAACCAAGTGTTGGCTCACACGTCCCGTCATCAGACTCCCTCCCGGCCATCATTTGCTGCTTCATCCTATCGTCACCTTGTCTGTCCGTCTGCTGCCACGTCATATAATCCAGAGATATTTGCATCTGTGACGATCTGCCAACTCATAGAGCCCGTGGTCCGTAATCAAGTGATGGCTCACACGTCCCGTCATCAAGCCCTCTTAATAAGAGAAATGGAATTTCACCATGACCGAAAAAGGACCGAATTTAGGACGAGAGCGACACCTGTGTTTGGGCGCCCCTGACTCCTGCTTCGGACTCCTTCCTGGCCATCATTTGCTGCTTCATCCTATCGTCACGTTGTCCGTCCGTCTGCTGCCACGTCATATAATCCCGGGATATTTGCATCTGTGATGGTCTGCCAACTCATAGAGCCCGTGGTCCGTAATCAAGTGATGGCTCACACGTCCCGTCATCAGGCCCTCTTAATAAGAGAAATGGAATTTCACCATGACCGAAAAGGACCGAATTTAGGACGAGAGCGACACCTGTGTTTGGGCGCCCCTGACTCCTGCTTCGGACTCCCTCCTGGCCATCATTTGCTGCTTCATCCTATCGTCACGTTGTCCGTCCGTCTGCTGCCACGTCATATAATCCAGGGATATTTGCATCTGTGACGGTCTGCCAACTCATAGAGCCCGTGGTCCGTAATCAAGTGATGGCTCACACATCCCGTCATCAGGCCCTCTTAATAAGAGAAATGGAATTTCACCATGACCGAAAAGGACCGAATTTAGGACGAGAGCGACAACTGTGTTTGGGCGCCCCTGACTCCTGCTTCGGACTCCCTCCTGGCCATCATTTGCTGCTTCATCCTATCGTCACGTTGTCCGTCCGTCTGCTGCCACGTCATATAATCCCGGGATATTTGCATCTGTGACGGTCTGCCAACTCATAGAGCCCGTGGTCCGTAATCAAGTGATGGCTCACACGTCCCGTCATCAGGCCCTCTTAATAAGAGAAATGGAATTTCACCATGACCGAAAAGGACCGAATTTAGGACGAGAGCGACACCTGTGTTTGGGCGCCCCTGACTCCTGCTTCGGACTCCCTCCTGGCCATCATTTGCTGCTTCATCCTATCGTCACGTTGTCCGTCCGTCTGCTGCCACGTCATATAATCCAGGGATATTTGCATCTGTGACGGTCTGCCAACTCATAGAGCCCGTGGTCCGTAATCAAGTGATGGCTCACACGTCCCGTCA
>NC_090745.1:2400464-2427964 GCF_036898095.1 Palaemon carinicauda | reverse complement strand
TGGGTTTATAGGATTTTGATTTTCCAACTAGGTTTGTAGCTTAGCTAGTAATAATGATGATGATAATGATTTAATAGCGACACTTAATATGTGCGATTACCAGCATCACGAATCTTTTCGTCGGTCTCAATTATTCAATATAGAGTAAAAGAATTAGTTGTTTAAATGGAGAGGTTGCCTTCAGCACACAAATATAGTTTTATTAATTATTATTATTTTAGAAGAATTTCTCAGACGAGGGGAAACGCAGTCTAATGAGGAACTGTAGTGCAAGTGCAAATCGAAACATCATCCATCATTCAATACACCTTTATTACAACGTTTCGGACAATTTGTCCATCATCAAGTTCTCTAAAGTTAAAAACATACATTGGTACAAACAATAAAAAACATTGGTAAAAGACATGAGCAAAAATAAGATAATTTGAAATTATAAATAGTACTTAAAACAATTTTCTGCTGAAAGCAGAGTGATCTATGTTTAGTTTCAGTTGAAGTTTTTCTATGTAAAATGTTTCCAATAATCTTAGCTCGGTCTCAAATCGAGCTTTACATAAAATACTAAAATCAAGATGATTAAAATTAGTGTTACACACTCCATGGCAATAATCTCTTATAGAGGATTGAGAAGTCTTACCTAGCGGTAGAAGGGTCCGCGAACTGATGCCCTTATGTTCAAAGGTTCTGGTAGACAACAGTTTACTCGAACTACCCACATATTCTGAGCTACACTTCGGACACACGAATTTATAAACAGCCATAGAACATAGTTCGCTAGATAACGATTCCTTGGACTTGAGCAAATTGCCCATCATAAAATTATTGAAAAATACCATTATAATATTTATATTTTTGAAGTAGGTTTCCGGTATGTGCTTAATTTTTCTTTCCATTATATTATTGATTATGTTCGATATATAAGGTAATCGGAAATATATAATCTGGTCTTTAACTTCACTATGGTTTGCAGTGGGTCACAGGGTCAGTTTATGTGAGGAATGGACATTATAGTCGGTACTTCCAACGCAGGTATGTTTGATGAGTACTCATTAGCTTTGCCTCTGGTATGTAGCCTCTGTACCATGGTCTTCCACTGTCTTGGATTAGTGATCTCTTGCTTGAGGGTACACTAGGGCATAGCCATAGCCTTTGTACCATGGTCTTCCACTGTCTTAGGTTAAAGTCCTCTTGCTTGAGGGTACACTCGGGCACAGCCATAGCCTGTGTTCCATGGTCTTCCACTGTCTTGGGTTAGTGATCTCTTGCTAGAAGGTACAATCGGGCACAATTATAGCCTCTGTACCATGGTCTTCCACTATCTTGGGTTAGTGATCTCATTCTTGAGGGTACACTTGGGCACTGCCATAGCCTCTGTACCATGGTCTTCCACTGTCTTGGGCTGGTGATCTCATGTTTGAAGGTACACTAAGGCACAGCCATAGTCTCTGTACCATGGTCTTCCACTGTCTTGGGTTAATGATCTCTTGCCTGAGGGTACACTCGGGCACAGCCATAGCCTCTGTACCATGGTCTTCCACTGTCTTGGGTTAGTGATCTCTTGCTTGATGGTACACTCGGGCACAGCCATAGCCTTTGTACCATGTTCTTCCACTGTCTTGGGTTAGCGATCTCATGCTTGAGGGTATACTCGGGCGCAGCCATAGCCTCTGTACCATGGTCTTCCACTGTCTTGGGTTAGAGTCCTCTTGCTTGAGGGTACACTCGGGCACAGCCATAGCCTGTGTTCCATGGTCTTCCACTGTCTTGGGTTAGTGATATCTTGCTTGAGGGTACATTCGGGCACAGCCATAGCCTCTGTACTATGGTCTTCCACTGTCATGGGTTAGTGATCTCTTCCTTGGGGGTACACTAGGGCACAGCCATAGCCTCTGTACCATGGTCTTCCACTGTCTTGGGTTAATAATCTCTTGCCTGAGGGTACACTCGGGCACAGCCATAGCCTCTGTACCATGGTCTTCCACTGTCTTGGGTTAGTGATCTCTTGCTTGATGGTACACTCGGGCACAGCCATAGCCTCTGTACCATTAACTTCCACAGTCTTGGGTTAGTAATTTCATGCTTGAGGGTACACTCAAGGCACAGCCAGAGCCTCTGTACCCTGGTCTTCCACTGTCTTGGGTTAGTGATCTCATGCTTGAGGGTACACTTGGGCACAGCCGTAGCCTCTGGACCATGGTCTTCCACTGTCTTGGGTTAGTGATCTCTTGCTTGAGGGTACACTTGGGCACAGCCGTAGCCTCTGTACCATGGTCTTCCACTTTCTTGGGTTAGTGATCTCACGTTTGAGGGTACACTCGGGCACAGCCATAGCCTCTGTACCATGGTCTTCCACTGTCTTGGGTTAGTGATCTCATGCTTGAGGGTACACTCGGGCACAGCCATAGGCTCCGTACCCTGGTCTTCCACTGTCTTGGGTTAGTGATCTCATGCTTGAGGATACAGTCGGGCACAGCCAATGCCTCTGTACCATAGTCTTCCTTTATCTTTGGTCATAGTTCTCTAGCTTGATGGTACATTCTTGCACACTATTCTATTTTATCCCTCTTCCTTTTGTTATTATATCAAGTTTTTATAGTTTATATATGAAAGATTTATTTTAATATTGTTACTCTTCTTAAGATATTTTATTTTAATTGTACAATAATTGTAGTTTATTTTCTTATTTGTTTTTCTTCACTGAGTTATTTTCCCTGTTGGTGCCCTGTAGTTTTCCAACTACGGTTGTAGCTTAGCAAGTAATAATAAAAATAATAGTAATAATAATAATAATAATAATAATAATAATAATAATAATAATAATAATAATAATAATAATAATAATAATAATAATAACAACAATAATAATAATTTAAAAATTATTGTACGTCACATGCTCACGTACCCACACCTACTTTTGTAAGATAAATTTTTAATAAACAAGTTTCTGGCACTCACAAGTATTTTGCAAAACGGGGAATGCAGTACTCAAGGGTTTGTGGATGTTAATTTTTGCTTTTGTTCAGTACGGAATACTCAATTATTTCTTCTGAATTTCTTTGTATTATTTTTTTTTCCAGTTTCAACACTCGGCTTTCGTTGAACCCCCCCCCCAAAAAAAAAAAATCTAGGTTATTTCTTTTTTCGTTATTAACAGAAAATTATTGGAAAAATATTAGATAAAAACCAGTCAAATAATTTTCCAATGTATTTTGTTTACATTTACGTGTGAAATTGATTGACAATCTGTATTTCCTCGGTACGTTTTGTGTTTTTGTTAAGAAGACTGAAGCAAGCGGATGGGTCTTCTTGG
Source organism: Palaemon carinicauda (assembly GCF_036898095.1). Lineage (NCBI taxonomy): Eukaryota > Metazoa > Arthropoda > Malacostraca > Decapoda > Palaemonidae > Palaemon > Palaemon carinicauda. The sequence goes on along the minus strand of NC_090745.1, from coordinate 2,424,654 downwards.
GTCGTTAGCTATTTTTGTAAGGCCATGTGTTGTTGGCATCTGGATAGTAATTGGGTCAGGGGATTTTAGGTCAGATGTCTCATTTTTGCGCTTCGTGTGTCTGGCGTTTATCAAAAAATATCTGGATTCTAACCTTGATCTCGCGTGAAAGATGAAATGTCAATTTATTACCCGTAAAATATACATTTTTTTTCCTGTATCCAGACCTGGTTGTTATCGTTAAAGTTATTATTATTATTATTATTATTATTATTATTATTATTATTATTATTATTATTATTCCTAGCTAAGCTACAACCCTAGATGGAAATGCAGGATTCTATAATCCCAGGGGCTCCAACAGGGAAAATAACCCAGCAAGGGAGGGAAACAAGGACAAAATTAAATATTTTAAGAACAATTAACCTAAACGGATATTATCTTTTTTTTTTCCTTCAGTATAATCAGTTATTATTATTATTATTATTATTAATTGCTAAGCTACAACCCTAGTCGGAAAAGCAAGATGCTATAAGCCCAGGGGCCCCAACAGGGAAAATAGCCCAGTGAGGAAAGGAAACAAGGGAAAAAATATTTAAAGAGCAGTAACAACATTAAAATAGATATCTCATAAATAAACTATAAATACTTTGACAAAACAAGAGGAAGAGAAATTAGATAGAATAGGGTGCTCGAGTGTACCCTCAAGCAAGAGAACTCTAACCCAAGAAGTGGAAGACAATGGTACAGAGGCTGTGGCACTACCCAAGACTAGAGAACAATGGTTTGATTTTGGAGTGTCCTTCTCCGAGAAGAGCCACCCACCATAGCTAAAGAGTCTCTTCCACTCTTACCAAGAGGAAAGTAGCCACTGAACAATTACAGTGCAGTAGGTAACCCCCTGGGTGAAGAAGAATTGTGATAATCACAGTGTTGTCAGTTGTATGAGGACAGAGGAGAATTTGTAAAGAATATGCCAGACTATTCGGTGTATGCGTAGGCAAAGGGAAAGAACCGTAACCAGACAGAAGGATTCAATGCAGTATTGTCTGGCCAGTCAAAGGACCCTATAACTCTAGCGGTAGTATCTCAACGGGTGGCTGGTGGCCTGGCCAACCTACTACCTATGATGAGTTGGTATATTTTGTTCGTGATTTCATTTCCGTATTGTGTTTTCAAGATATCTCTATAAGAGGAAATTTTCGTAAAGTAAATTATATCAACTCTAGTTGCGTTTGAATAAAGTTATGATCGTTAATCAGACAGGATTGCGTGTGTACCATCTTTATTTCCGAAATGTAGAAGACTGGAAATGGTGTGGTATTCTTATCTTTATATTCTTTTTTTATTAAAATCAAGAGAAACGGGGAAGGCTTAATTTGAAAGTGTTATGTATGATTTCAGCAATAATGAAAGTATTGATATATATAGTCATATTACTAGTGACCAAAATGTTTATCCAAATTAAAGTCTGTAGCAAACTTTTGCTAGGTCAATAGAGATATAACTTGAGGGGCACTCAGTAGAGCGCTGACCTCTGCCGTGGCAGCTTATTTCTCAACCTTTTGCTCGACTTTGACCTTGACCTTTGACCTTAACATGAATTAATAGCCGTGGATTTTCATACACTCAATTATGAACCAAATTTGGAATCTTTGTGACAACGATGTTCAGACTTATTGACGTTTTGCTTGACCGCCACCTTGACCTTCCAAAATTGACGAATTTCTAATTTTATACATAACTGTTAATCCCTGCAAGTTTCATTACTCTATGATAAAAATTGTGGCCTGGAAGCTGTTCACAAATAAACACACAAACAGGGGATGAAACGTAACCTCCTTCCAACTTAGTTGACGGAGGCTAAAAGAATGTTTTATCACACATAGAGGTATGTGTCTAGGACTCTTTTCCCATATAGTTGAAACCACATCCAATTTGGGGAAGACAAATTGGAAGATATCAAGAGTCTGTGTTCGATTGATTTAACGTCCAATTGTGTATTTCCCTTAGATCATTTTGAGAGGAATTATTGTGATTTCATTGACAGATGTTCACATCTGACAACTGTCTTACGAAAGATTGTTACGATTAATTGTTCTTATAACACAACATTTATCCATTACCTACTATTTTAAACGAATGATCGAGTCTCTCTCTCTCTCTCTCTCTCTCTCCCCCCCCCAATGTATTTTACCTCACCTACAATCAAATCAGCCAGCTTTTACGCAATAGTCAGACCTCATTTGAATTTTGAATTAACGCAAAATGTAATCTTTTATCAGCATGAATAGATGGCAAGAAGCCTTTGCATCATAGAATTATATTTCAATAGTAGCTATTTTTTTATCATTATTAATAATCACTTATAACCGGACTTATCAATCAAAACCCAGTCCATTACCTTCGACACATCGAGGCCACTTTCAACCAATCACGAAACTCTCAAAGAGTTTATCAGTTTGGCCTTTATGTCGATCTGTGTATTTAGTATGATTTAAGTTTAATGTTTGAATGTTTGCCTCCTATTTCTACGATTTATCATAACTTTATCAGTAATTGAACCATTTATTCACCACTATTTTTGATGAAAACTATCCGTCATATGCATTCGATATTTATAAATTTATTTGATGAAAACAAAATTGACATTTAGACTATGCTACCGTGATTTTTTCTTGTTTTTTTTTTCTTTATCATCATGTTTTTCAAATTATATCGATAAGTATGAATGTGAATAATTAGAGAATTTTAGTTATGTCGCGACGATTTTTATGTTTAGAACTCTGCCTGAATTATTTTTCTTTTGGAAAGGTGGACGTATCGGAACAAACTATATATAGAAAAAAAGTAGAATCCTATGACCTCTCAAATTTCTCTGGATCTAGTTTTCGTTACCAAAACCCAACGTGATGTGAAGGGTTCTCTTGTAGTTTTTTCTAGATTTTAATGGAAAGGAACCGTTCCAACGTATTTAAAGGAACTTTATTATTATTATTATTATTATTATTATTACTGGATATGTCATACTTTTGGGTGTGATCTGGACAGTATTTACCCCAATGTTTTTTCTTGGTATTGGAAGACTTGTGCCCTTCTTTCATTGGCTATAGATATTTATTTAAACGTTTTACTGATGGAGATAGTGTAGATTTTCTTCAATCTTTGTTAGAACTATTATTTAATGTTGATTACTTGAAAATGTATGTAAAGACTTTAATCCGATAAAGGATTTTATTGGTATGAAATGATAATGATAGAAATAATAATAATGATTATTATTATTATTATTATTATTATTATTATTATGATTATTATTATTACCCTAGTTGGAATAGCAGGTTGCTAGAAGCTCAAAACGCCTGTTAGAATTAATTGCATACCAAGTACAGCGTATTGGAAGGTACAGTCTGGGATAATCTATAATCAATAATAATTATTATTATTGGTAATAGTATAAATTATCAATAATTATAATAATAATTATTAGTAATAAAAACAGTTAATTATGATAAGGATGGTAAAAATTAGGAAAAACCCAGTGCAAAGATCTAACTGAACGACAGTGCCAGAGATTAGTAACTAGATCAAGACTTTGTCCACTAAATTAAGATGAGAATCAATAGCTTAATATCAGACAGAGGAAGAATACTCGAAGCAAAGAAAATTTAAAGAATCAAAGCATTGTAACTCCAATATGATTGAAGGGATTTCAGTCAAATTTTATGTACATACATACATATACCAAGGCACTTCCCCCAATTTTGGGGGGTAGCCGACATTAACAAATAAAAAAAAAAAAGGGTGGGTGGGTGTGGGTGGCCTCTACTCTCTACGTTCCTCCCAGCCTAACAAGGGACTCAACCGAGTTCCTTGTTAGTTCTATGTAAGTTTAGATAAATGTGTATCTAGAGGTACACAAAGGAAGAACGTTTGTGACCCCCCCCCCTCTCCCTACCTCCGAATGTTCGTCACTGTACCTGTCACACATACATAAACACATACAACTCCTCATACATGATTTCAGTCAAACTTGGTGCAAAAGTAGACTTTCATCCATAGATTTTCATGATTGTGAAGTCGTTTGTCCGACCTTCTGTGTCTCCATCCCATTTGCTTTGCCATCACTACTCCATATACTGTATACTGTGGAACTGATTGTAATCCGGCCGGGTACACAATTAGCCCAATAAATGCATGAATACAAATCAACCATCTGTGTGTTTTTTTATACGCAACCCTGACGTTTGGTATACTATAATTTCGGAACTCTTAAGCGATGGAGATTCGTATATAGTACACTTTTTTTAATTAAAACTTCATACCTAACATATAATAACTAAGAGATGGAGACTTAATATCTAACTAAAAAGCCGCTCAGATAATATATAGGGTATATTCATGGCAGCAACCATTGCCATCATAATTTGATTTTTTTTTCTTTCTTTAAAGGATGGATCTGTAACATATTGGATAAAGTACATCAAAGTACAAGTACGCAGCAGTATCTTGAAAATAATTGCAATGTTAAGTAAATGGCAAATATTTTTCTCGTTTATTTTTTGTTTGTGAACTACACTACGCAAAAATATATTAAACCAATTTCAACGAAACCTGGTGGACATTTGGAGTTAGAATGATCCAAGGACAAATCCATTAGATTTTGAAGAAAATACATCGAAGTACAATTATGCTGTGGAGTCTTAAGAGCAAAATAAGACTGATTGGCGTGGTATAGGCATGCTCTCTACCGAGTGTCTCTAGTTCTCCCACTTGTTATTACATTCGTAATTTGAAAAATAGATTGTGACCCGGAAGAGAAATCATTTTTTTTTCCTTTTCGTTAAGCAAGTTTATTTGTCTCGTTTCATAGTATACTATTTATTTTAATGTTTTTATTAATCTTAATATATATATTTCAGTCTTTATATTGTTTTACATTTATAGTATATTCGTTATTTTACTTTCCTTCCCGCATGTTGTGTTACCAATTAGGAGCTTGGCGAATAATGATATATTCACATACACGCGGCCTTCTGCGCTTGCTCACACACACACACACACACACACACACACTTATCTATATATATGAACATATATCACAAGCTCACGTGATTTCAGTCAATGTAAATATCACCCACGAATGGCATTTAATACCGAATTCTATCTTGGGAATATATATCCACTTGGAATTCATTTTTATGGTAACAGCTTCTGCCCGGGTGGAGATTCGAACCCCCACCTGTGCGGCTGGAAACCATGCCTGCAGTGACTACACCGACTGAGCTATCAAGATAGATAAAAGTTTATAACAAGTCCACCCGGCCAGAAGCTGTTACCATAAAAATGAATTCCAAGTGCATGTATATTCCCAAGATAGAATTCGGTAGTAAATGCCATTCGTGGGTGATATTTACATCTATCTATCTATCTATATATATATATATATATATATATATATATATATATATGTATATATATATATATATATATATATATATATATATATATATATATATATATATATATATATATATATCAGCAGCCAGTTCCTCCCTTGTGGATTAAAAATGAACATCAACTAACCTCAACTTTCCCCCCTAACCTAACCTACAAGCCGTGTCCTTACCTACTTACACTACTGTATTCTAAGTTAACTGTAATCATACACGCAGGTGGCCGCTATCGTACTTACACCCATATATATATATATATATATATATATATATATATATATATATATATATATATATATATATATATATATATATATTATATATATATATATATATGTGTGTGTGTGTGTGTGTATACAGGGGCGTAGGAGCGTTTTCCTGTTTGGGGGGGCTAAAGTTCGAAATGAAACTAAAGGCAGAGCCGCAGGCGCGAAGGCATAGGGGGGCAGGTGTCTGGGGGTCTCCCCCAGAAAAAATTTTATGAGGAAACACCCTCAGATGCGATTCCCTGGCATCTGACAGCATATTGTATCAATAACAAAATCATATTTTTGGAATATTTTTATGTGACTATTTCCAATTTTTACACAATAACAATCATAAAATACCAATAGGCCTATATATATATATATATATATATATATATATATATATATATATATATATATATATATATATATATATATATATATATACACCGATGGGCTTACTTGGTGGATTTACAAAAAATATACTGACGATGTTCATTCTTTGCTACAAACTCATTCGCAATATCGATCAGGTCAAGGCTATCGGTTTTTTCCCAAATGACAATGAAGTATCATGCAGTGATTCAATCTTTTCTGAGTCATTGTACTCCGAAGGTACATTTTCACTCTGCGCATGGCACTAAAAGCGCGTTCGCTCTGTGCGTTTGATGCTGGCATAACAAGCAACAGCTTAACAACCTTAGTCACTTCAGTAAGAAGAGACAATTTATGGTCACCAAGGCCTTTAATAAACTATTTCTCGTGGCTTTGCCTGTCTTATTTCAGAAGAACAACGCTGTGAGAGAATAGAGCGTTGTTGTCGCAGACGGTCAACATCAATGTCATCACCATAATTTGGTAATGATGGCTAAATTAACATATGTTTGCACTGGGGGTCAAACGTTATAAGTGGCTTGATTCCCAATATGGGGGCTGCTCTCTGTAAAACTAAGCGAGTGACGAGTGACGGGACTGTGAAACTATGATGCTGGGTACTAACATGATACTTACGTGGCGGGAGTGGGGTGGGAGGGTGAGACTACAAAAACTGTTGCCAGAGATGAAATGCATATACAAAAAGTAAATCTGAACGTTTTAAAGCATATTTTCAGCAAAAAAAAGGGGGGAGGGCCTATAGCCCCCTCAGCCCCCCCTGCTCCTACGCATATGTATGTATGTATTTATATGTATATATATATATGTATATATATAAATATATATATATATATATATATATATATATATATATATATATATATATATATATATATATATATATATACAGTATATGCTGTATATATATAATATATAAATTTGTATACGAAAGAAAAAACATATCCTTTATTATATTTAGTATACCATAACAAGTAGCGTTTTCTGGTGACGTAGAAAACGACATAAAGAAAACTTATATTTACCCCTAACTAAAAAATAACTTAATTCTTTCACTGCAAAGTATTCCCACGGGTCATTCATACTTATTTTTATTTATTTTTTTATTTATTGATATCACTTTGAAATCAGTCAGTTTTGCAAGATGATTTATAATGTTTGCATATGAGATCATTAATATCATGAAGGAGTGAAATGTAAATTACACCAATATATTCATCTGTTCTGCTACACCACGACAGTTTTTTAAAGTTTACAGTTACTGTAACATGTTATTAAAACTCGAATCATTACAAGTGTCCTTCAGTTACTCTTTCATTTTTCCTGTAATTAATTGCTTGATGTCACAACATAGAATATTTATTAGCAATGCACAAAGATCTGTGTTTTTTCTTATTTTAGTTTTCGAGATTCGAGACAGCGAAGAAGAGAACAAAGCACGTAATACTGTAGTCAATTCCTTTTAGTGCGGCAGAATTGCACCGACTTGCAGGGGTGCCCCTTTAGCTCGAAAAAGTTTCCTAATAGCTGATTGGTTGGAAGTATTTTTGGTTCGACCAATCAGCTTTTAGGAGACTTTTCCGAACTAAAAGGGCACCCCTGCGCGTCGGTACAATTATGCCACACTAAAAAGAATTGACTATAGTATATCTGAGTGTGGATACCTTAACGTGGTTAAAGAGTTTTATATCGCCACACACACACACTTATTGTAATTCTAGTATATAGATGTTTAAATATTTAAAGGCCGCTCATGAATGGCAGGGGCAAGGGACATTGACATTGCCCTATCGAGTAATGGAATGCCATACAGACTGACCATATATACATAAGATCAGCGCCCAAGGTCCCTCTCCAGTCCCAAGGCAGGACCAAGGAGGGCCTGGCAATGGCTACTGATGACCCAACAGATATACCTATAGGCTCCAAATATCCCCCATCCTTAGCTTACAAGGATGGTGAGGTTGCAGCAACCAGAGAGGGACTCGAACCCCAGTCTAGCGTTCACTAGTCAGGGACGTTACCACATCAACAGTGTTTCATTCCAATTTATAAATAGAAGATGGAGCATTAGGTGTGTTTTAAGTAATTTTGTTTGATTAAGCTTTATTAAAAGTAAGCTAATAGAATCACAGGTATTCGTAGTGGAACTTCGTCATATTGTAGTTACAATGTTAGGGTGACATGTGGTTTAGAGATAATTTGTTTGCCAAAGGATTTTGAGTCATCATAACTGGAAGAAATTACGAGTCCAAGTATGTAATGAAAGAGAAAGTAAAGATTATGCTGATTATTTATTATTTTGATCTATATCATGTAAAATCAAAGACAAATTAAAGGTGTTGATTATCATTGAGTCATCTATGATAATTTACATAGGTAAATTACATTATACATTTTTTTTAAATTAGTTCAACAAGCTATTTTATCCATCACCCCTTTATTACAGTCAACCATGCAATTAAAAACATTTTAACTTACCCTTATTATACTCTACAAAATTAAATTAACAAAAAACTCAATGCTAGGCAATTTCTAATTAGCTGTTGTATCATTCATTGGATTTATTTTTGTTGGAGGGTATACTGACAAATTATAATTCCTCTTGCTATGCCATTTTGGAAATCCATTAGATATCCTGTAAATGTAGCTCTTGGTGTAGTAAAAGGTCTTCGTAAGGGTATTACTTGCTAAGTCTTGTTAGTGATATGTAATATACACCACCAAAGAGGATGGTTTAGTTCATAAGGCTTTTTCGTTGGTCGTTTTGTTAAGGTGTTTCGCATTCAGACGCTCCAAGCTTGGGACTTGTCATAACTGAAATTGGTTACAAAATTTTAGCACAAATGTATTTTGGAATTTTATTATTATTATTATTATTATTATTATTATTATTATTAATTGCTAAGCTACAACCTTAGTTGGAAAAGCAAGATGCTATAAGCCTAGGGCTCCAACAGGGAAAATAGCCCAGTGAGGAAAGGAAACAAGGAAAAATAAAATATTAAGAACAGTAACAACATTAAAATAAATATTTCCTATATAAACTATAAAAACTTTAACAAAACAAGAGGAAGAGAAATTAGATAGAATAGTGTGCCCGAATGTACCCTCAAGCAAGAGAACTCTAACCCAAGATATTTGGAAGACCATGATATGAAGTAAATCTTATGTTTACAACCCATATTTTTATTCAATTTAACAGAATTAACTATTGTTATGCCGTATATTAAAAGCGATTATATCATCAAATGTATCAGTTATATTACAGTATTACGTACAAGTCGGTAAACATTGAAAAGGAAAACAAATTAATAATAGTTGATGCTTTCCTTGGCTGACACTATGAGAAACAACCACTGTTTATCTTAATCATTATTTAGAAAAAATAATAGATTCAATAAACAGACATTAGTGTTTTCCATGATATTTAGTACAACGGCCAGTAGTCATGGAAAAATTATTTTTCGTTGATAAAGAATTCCCTACCTAGTGCTGTACTCGGATTTGGTTTACAGAAGAAAGATCTCTCTCTCTCTCTCTCTCTCTCTCTCTCTCTCTCTCTCTCTCTCTCTCTCTCTCTCTCTCTCTCTCTGTGATTATATAATTATTTCTTCATTCAAATATCGCATCTTATATATTTGTTATCTGTTGGAGTCGGTTTCATATATAAGAAGAGCTGTCTCTTAACATTGATTTATCAACATTTTTACCCAAAAGTCCGTCATAGAGTGACAGAAATATTTGATGTCTTATAGATACCAAATAACCATTTTTAATATCTAAATTTAATCAGAGTTTTTAATGCATTGATTACATGAATTCTCTAGAAGCATGGCTAATTTGTTCAAGTGTTGCAATTTGAAATTAGATTTACCTGGTATGGCTTCAAATTTCAGCTTGAATCCCTGTAAAGTCACTGAAGAGTCGCTTTTGAATGTCACCACAGCAAAGTTACTTTGGGTTACTACAGGAGGTGGAATGTTACTGCCGCAAAGTCTTCCCCTGAAAGAGATATTAGTACTATAGAGATCATGATTACTATTTAATTCGATAATGTCATTTGTTTTCTTGTGCACAGGACTTGAAGTATGTTGAACATCTATAATAGAAGTTTTATAACACTAAACTGTTAATGAAGAAGCAGTATTTGTTATAATTTAGCGATTGCATATACAGTTTATGATTAAGAGTTGATCAGTATTTTCATGAACTTGTCATTTATAGTCAAGATTACGATTTTCCGTTGTTCTCATTTTCTTTTACATAGAGTTTTAGATTAATTTGGCTTTGCAAAATTAACCTGTTTTGTTGATATGGTAATTTTCACTGAAAAAGACTAAAGGTAAAATTTATACACATACACACAGGCTCGCTTACTCATGTGTGTGTGTATATATATATATATATATATATATATATATATATATATATATATATATATATATATATATATATATATATATATATATATATAAAATATCATTGCGTGTACTCTTATAGTACTTATCTAGTACATCCCTATCATAAATTTGTACTGCTACCTCTTTTTTCCTTTTAGTCATCCGGTTTAAGAATAGTAAGTTTTTATTTCACCTAATGATAATGCCATATTAGTGTTGATCAACTGTTGAAATAATATGCAAGATACCATTTTCCCCAATTGAAATTGGTCCATTTGTATCTGGGGTGCTGAAATATATTCATTCACTTACGTCAAGGTCTCTCCCGTTGCATACTCTGAGATCTCGACATAGTCGAAAGGGCATCCCGGGATGTGACCTTCTAGGTCAAAGGACTCCCATGTGAAGTTAATAGCCATCCCCTGAAGCACCTGTATCTCCCAGACACAGTGTTCGTTGTTGTTGTAGGTTCCATTTTGGGCTCCTAGCGTTATTTCACCTGCTGGCATCATTACTGGACCTGGTGGAAGTGATTGGATAGGATGACAAAAGTTAGAAGAAATATATATATATATATATATATATATATATATATATATATATATATATATATATATATATATATATATATATATATATATATATGTATGTATGTATGTATGTATATAAAATATATACTGTATATACATATATATATATATATATGTATATATATATGTATGTATATAAAATATATATACACATATATATATATGTATATGCATATATTATATATACACACTCACACACACACACACACACACACACACACATATATATATATATATATATATATATATATATATACACACACATGTATATGTATATGTATATATTATATATACATATATATATATATTATACTTATAGATGTATATATATTTCTATATATATGTATATAGTATATGTATATATATATATATATATATATATATATATATATATATATATATATACTGTATATATATATATATATATATATATATATATATATATATATATATATATATATATATATATATATATATATATTGTCAGGAGGACCATTCTATTTGTTTTAATTTCAATGTGTGGGACCAAAGAGCACGTTGCTGACTTATTTTAAACCAGGAATTATTACATAAGCGTTATTCATCCTAAATTGAAATTACAAAATTACTTTTGCGTTTTTAGTTAATTAACTGGTATCAATGATATTCCTTTTTTTTCCTGGTACAGAAAGGAAATGCTCTGGATCACAAGATATCATTATGAAGATTTCTTGCTTATACTTTGAGACTGATTTTTTTTTTTTTCCATAATCTCATACAGAATTATTTATTTCAAATTGCCTGTATCCAACAATGTATCCAGATTATATCTTGTTCTTCAGTGCTGTATTTTTCCTTTCTGCTCTTTGTCAAACGTCGATAGTAATTACATATAAATTGTGGTAGTCATTTTATAGTAGAATTTTATGCCTCAGGATATGTAAACATTGGGAAGAGAAAGCAAAAAAATTTAGCCCCAATCGGGACTCTTAAAAAGATTTATAAAAACAAAAGAAATGGTTATCCAAGCAAATATGAACAGGGAAATTAAATTACTACGTTCGTGGTTTGAAAGATGACAGGAAAAATGGACATGAGTAACATTCCTTCTGAAAAGATGGATATTTGGCAAATGAGGCATGAAGGATAAAGACCACAGAGTCACCACTATCAATTCCAAGTAAAAAATTTAGTAGAAAAACTCCATTTTCAAAGGTTTTAAGAATCAGATATTCGTGATTATAGAAAGTGGAGATATTGAGATCACTTGGGAGAAAAACTAGAGGAAATGAAGTTATTACCAAGTAAGTAGGCTACATTACTACAACAGTTACCTGCATCAACACTACAGTTCATCTGTGGTTCTTGGGTTGTTTCATACCAATTCGTCGTTGTTGTTTCTGTTGCTAGGGTTGTTTCATAATGGCCTGGTGTTGTTATCACTGTTGATATAATAATGCATTTTACTTTATATTTTAAAATATATATATTTATATATAGAGTATATATATTTATACCTATTCATAGATATACATATACAGTTTATTATTCAATCGTCATCATCATCTCCTACGCTTATTGACGCAAAGGGTCTCGGTTCGATTTGGCCCGTCGTCTCTATCTTGAGCTCTTAATTCAATACTTCCATTCATCATCATCTACATGGCGCTTCATAGTCCTCAGCCATGTAGGCCTGGGTCTTCCAACTCTTCTAGTGTCTTATGGAGCCCAGCTGGACGTATGATGAAGTAATCTCTCTTGGGGTATGTGAAGTATGCCCAAACCATCTCCATCTATCCGCCATCATGATCTCATCCACATATGGCACTCGAGTAATCTCTCTTAAAACTTCATTTCTAATCCTGTCCTGCCATTCAACTCCCAAATCTCATTCAATATGGACACAATATTGTAATATAAAACATATTGAATCACTATCGATTCATTTTTGTATTTGAAAAGAGGCATTTTAATTAAAAAATATGGCATTAATCTAATGAGTTTAAATTCTAATGATTAAAAAGGTGGCCAGGTTCGGTGTGCACCTAACAACCCTATGTGTAAAGTCCCTCTAGTTCCTATTTTTCTTTCTTTTTTGTGCAAAACTAACTGTTGTAATTAACTTTTCATTTAGTATTAGCTCTGTATATAATAAATATTTAAGTACACTTATACAATGTGTGTGTCTATCTTTCTATCTATCTATCTATCTAAATATATATATATATATATATATATATATATATATATATATATATGTGTGTGTGTGTGTGTGTGTGTGTGTGTGTGTGTGTGTGTGTAAATCAGATACCAGATCACATACATATGTTTAAAATTTGTCGTTACTTTATGAATTGGAGTGCCTGTAATATACAAATATCCATTTTGAAATTCAAATAATGATATGTCAGCGATTAAGTTCAAGATAGTAACTGAAATTAGAATTACCTGATATGGCTTCAAATTTAAGCGTGAATCCTTGCATGGTCACTGAAGCATCACTTATGAATGTCACCACAGCAGAGTTACTGTGGCTTACAACAGGAGGTGGAATGTTGCTGCCGCAAAGCCTTCCCCTGAAAGTGGTAATTATATGTATAGCATTAATAGTCTATAACTAAATGTTTTCTTAGGAATATAGGAGAATGTTAAATGGATGTGGGAAAGGTTTGCAACAATGTGGGTATTGTTTATAAGGGCTTAAAATATCCGGGCATATGTGAGAATTCCTTTTTTTGCTGCGGGTACGGAACGTAACCCTACCAGAAAGGGGGGGATGACTCTATATATATATATATATATATATATATATATATATATATATATATATATATATATATATATATATATATATATATATATAAATATATACATATGTAAATATTATATATAATTAATATATATATATATATTATATATATATTATATATATATTATATTATTATTATTATTATTATTATTATTACTATCCAAGCTACAACCCTAATTGGAAAAGCAAGATGCTATAAGCCCAGGGGCTCCAACAGGGAAAAATAGCCCAGTGAGGAAAGGAAATAAGGAAATAAATAACTGAAGAGAACAAATTAACAATAAATCATTCTAAAAAAAGTAATGTCAAAAGAGATATATCATATATAAACTATTAACAACGTCAACAACAAATATGTCATATATAAACTATAAAAAGACTCATGTCCGCCTGGTCAACAAAAAAGCATTTGCTCCAACTTTGAACTTTTGAAGTTCTACTGATTCAACAACCCGATTAGGAAGATCATTCCACAACTTGGTAACAGCTGGAATAAAACTTCTAGAGTACTGCGTAGTATTGAGTCTTATGATGGAGAAGGCCTGGCTATTAGAATTAACTGCCTGCCTAGTATTACGAACAGGATAGAATTGTCCAGGGAGATCTGAATGTAAAGGATGGTCAGAGTTATGAAAAATCTTATGCAACATGCATAATGAACTAATTGATCGACGGTGCCAGAGATTAATATCTAGATCAGGAATAAGAAATTTAATAGACCGTAAGTTTCTGTCCAACAAATTAAGATGAGAATCAGCAGCTGAAGACCAGACAGGAGAACAATACTCAAAACAAGGTAGAATAAAAGAATTAAAACATTTCTTCAGAATAGATTGATCACAGAATATCTTAAAAGACTTTCTCAATAAGCCAATTTTTTGTGCAATTGAAGAAGACACAGACCTTATATGTTTCTCAAAAGTAAATTTGCTGTCAAGAATCACGCCTAAAATTTTGAAAGAGTCATACAAATTTAAAGAAACATTATCAATACTGAGATCCGGATGTTGAGGAGCCACCGTCCTTGACCTACTTACAATCATACTTTGAGTTTTGTTAGGATTCAACTTCATACCCCATAATTTGCACCATGCACTAATTTTAGCTAAATCTCTATTAAGGGATTCACCAACCCCAGATCTACATTCAGGGGATGGAATTGATGCAAAGAGAGTAGCATCATCTGCATATGCAACAAGCTTATTTTCTAGGCCAAACCACATGTCATGTGTATATAGTATGAAAAGTAATGGGCCAAGAACACTACCCTGTGGGACACCGGATATCACATTCCTATACTCACTATGGTGCCCATCAACAACAACTCTTTGAGATCTACTACATAAAAAATCAATAATAATGCTAAGAAACGACCCACCCACTCCCAACTGTTTCAGTTTGAAAACAAGGGCCTCATGATTAACACGGTCAAAGGCAGCACTAAAATCAAGGCCAATCATACGAACTTCCCGACCACAATCAAGGGATTTCTGTACTGCATTGGAGATTGTAAGAAGGGCATCACATGCTCCAAGGCCTTTCCGAAAACCAAATTGCAAACTAGGGAATAGATGATTACCTTCAGCAAACCTATTAAGACGTTTTGCCAGAAGACGTTCAAAAACTTTAGATAATATGGGAGTTATGGAAATTGGGCGGTAATCAGTGGGACTTGAGCTACCACAAACACATTTACATAGAGGAGTAACATTACCAATTCTCCAACAAGTGCTAAAAGCTCCTCTTCTTGCTAACTTGCGTAAAATAACAGATAACTTTGGAGCTAAGAAATCTGCTGTCTTTATAAAAAACAAAGGAAAAATACCATTTGGGTCTACACCTCCATAAGCATCAAGGTCCATCAACAGAGCTTTAATCTCACGAGATCGAAAAGCTAAACTAGTTAGTTTAGCCTCAGGAAAACAAGAATGAGGAAGTTCAAGTTTTTCATTACTCTGTTTACTGTCAAAAACATCAGCCAAAAGGGTTGCCTTTTCCTTTGGACAGTGAGTGACGGAGCCATCTGGTTTAAGTAAAGGAGGAACTGTTGCATATACAGTATATATAAACAATACAGTATAGTCCGTTCCATGACTCGTTTATTAAGAACACTAAATTCTAGTCAATTTTCGTTTTACGCAAGCCTTATAATAAACATGTATATTAGAAATATTATCACACTTAATTTCTACTTCAAGAATCAGTAAGATGAAATTTCGATGTGCTATTTTAGGAAGTAATATATATTTGGTGTTTCTCAGATAACAAGATGAACATTGGATAACTGTGATACAGGCATTATTACTTTCAGAGATTATCCCCACTCTTTTTCACGTACCATTTTCCTATGCAAATTCACCGATACCAATAAGTGACTTTTCAAGGTAAAAGAATAGGAGTTTAATTCACATACAAAGATATATACATACATATATATATATATATATATATATATATATATATATATATATATATATATATATATGCATGTATGTATATGTATATATACAATCTTTTAAATAAGCCATATATTTTAATACATTAAAGTCTGGATTCTCTTACCGACTTCAGGATCAGAGCCCCAGGCGAAATCACTCAAAGGCTATAGCATCTCACCGGCCGGGTTTCGAACCCTGGTCCAGGATACTTGTATGACATTGACACTACCACTTAGCCACGAAGTGGTATGGTCAATGTCGTGCAAGTATTCTGGACCAGGGTTCAAAACCCAGCCAGTGGGATGCTATAGTCTTTGAGTGATTTTGCCTGGGGCTCTGATCCGAGGTTGGTAAGAGCATCCAGACTTTAATGTATTAAAATTTATGGCTTATTTGAAATATCAAAAACACGTTTAAAAGTACAAAATGTATCATATATATATATATATATATATATATATATATATATATATATATATATATATATATATATATATATATATATATGTGTGTGTGTGTATATATATATATATATATATATATATATATATATATATATATATATATATATATATATCTATATATATATGTGCGTATATCTATATATATATATATATATATATATATATATATATATATATATATATATATGTGTGTGTGTATATATATATATATATATGTATATATATATATATATATATATATATATATATATATATATATATATATATATATATATATATATATATTCTTCTGTTATTGCATGTACAATTTTTTTGGTTATCTAATAAATTTCTTACATTGAATATGCACTCCTATCTTTGTCTCTTTTTATTTTTATATTTACATTTTTTTGTAATAATAATTTTGAATTTCATGAATTGTTGATGTTGAATTTTCTTACATTTTATTGAATATAGATTAATGTGGGTCGTCATGTAGCCATACTTTTTCTAGTTTAGTGCATTCTTATCATTGAATTACTCAAATATACTCATTCACTTACGTCAAGGTGTCTCCTCAACGTAGTCGTAAGGGCATCTTTCTAGATCAAAGGCCTCCCATGTGAAGCTAATGACCTTACCCTCAGGCACCTGTATCTCCCAGACACAGTGTTCGTTGTTGTTGTAGGTTTCATTAGGTGTACCTAGCGTTATTTCACCTGCTGGTGTCCTTATCAGACCTGATGAGAAATACGTTATAGGATGACCAAAGTTCTTTGTAAAAGGTATAAGAATATTCTCAAGTGGCCCATTTTTATTGTTTTAATGCATTCGAAAGTATATGAATAGAGATATTGAGACCACTTGGTCGTGAAACTGGAGTAAGTGGAGTTCTTATTACAAAGTTAGTAGGCTACCCGTACTGCAACAGTTACCTGCTTCAACACTACAGTTCATCTGTGGTTCTTGGGTTGTTTCATACCAGTTCGTCGTTGTTGTTTCTGTTGGTAGGGTTGTTTCATTATGGCCTGGTGGTGTTGTCACTGTTGATATAATTGATGCATATTACTTTATATTTTAAAATATATATATTTATACCTATTCATACATATACATATACAGTTTATTATTCAATCGTCATCATCATCATCTCCTACGCTTATTGACGCAAAGGGTCTCGGTTCGATTTGGCCCGTCGTCTCTATCTTGAGCTCTTAATTCAAAACTTCCATTCATTATCATCTACATGGCGCTTCATAGTCCTCAGCCATGTAGGCCTGGGTCTTCCAACTCTTCTAGTGTCTTATGGAGCCCAGCTGAACGTATGATGAAGTAAGCTCTCTTGGGGAATGTGAAGTATTCCCAAACCATCTCCATCTATCCGCCATCATGATCTCATCCACATATGGCACTCGAGTAATCTCTCTTAAAACTTCATTTCTAATCCTGTCCTGCTATTCAATTCCCAAATCTCATTCAATATGGACACAATATTGTAATATAAAACATATTGAATCACTATCGATTCATTTTTGCATTTGAAAAGAGGCATTTTAATTAAAAAATATTGTATTAATCTAATGAGTTTAAATTCTAATGATTAGAAAGGTGGCCAGGTTCGGTGTGCACCTAACAACCCTATGTGTAAAGTCCCTCTAGTTCCTATTTTTCTTTCTTTTTGTGCAAATATAACTGTTGTAATTAACTTTTCATTTAGTATTAGCTCTGTATATAATAAATATTTAAGTACACTTATACAATGTGTGTGTCTATCTTTCTATCTATCTATCTATCTAAATATATATATATATATATATATATATATATATATATATATATATATATATATATATATGTGTGTGTGTGTGTGTGTGTGTAAATCAGATACCAGATCACATACATATGTTTAAATTTGTCGTTACTTTATGAATCTGAGTGCCTGTAATATACAAATATCCATTTTGAAATTCAAGTAATGATATGTCAGCGATTAAGTTCAAGATAGTAACTGAAATTAGAATTACCTGATATGGCTTCAAATTTAAGCGTGAATCCTTGCATGGTCACTGAAGCATCACTTATGAATGTCACCACAGCAGAGTTACTATGGCTTACAACAGGAGGTGGAATGTTGCTGCCGCAAAGCCTTCCCCTGAAAGTGGTAATTATATGTATAGCATTAATAGTCTATAACTAAATGTTTTCTTAGGAATATAGGAGAATGTTAAATGGATGTGGGAAAGGTTTGCAACAATGTGGGTATTGTTTATAAGGGCTTAAAATATCCCGTCATATGTGAGAATTCCTTTTTCGCTGCGGGTACGGAACGTAACCCTTCCAGAAAAGGGGGGATGACTATATATATATATATATATATATATATATATATATATATATATATATATATATATACTGTATATATAAACAATACAGTATAGTCCTTTCCATGACTTATTTGTGAAGGACACTAAATTCTAGTCAATTTTCGTTTTATGCAAGGCTTATAATAAACATATATATTAGAATTGTCATCACACTTAATGTCTACTTCAAGAAACAGTAAGATGAAATTTCGATGTGCTATTTTGGGAAGTAATATATATTTGGTGTTTCTCAGATAACAAGATGAACATTGGATAACTGTAATACAGGCATTATTACTTTCAGTGATTATCCCCACTCTTTTTCACGTACCATTTTCTTATGGAAATTCACCGATGCCAATAAGTGACTTTTCAAGGTAAAAGAATAGGAGTTTAATTCACACACAAAGATATATATATGTATATATATATATATATATATATATATATATATATATATATATATATATATATATGTATATATATATATATATATTTATATATATATGTATGTATGTATGTATGTATGTATATATATACAATCTTTTAAATAAGCCATATATTTTAATACATTAAAGTCTGGATTCTCGTACCGACCTCAGGATCAGAGCCCCAGGCGAAATCACTCAAAGGCTATAGCATCTCACCGGCCGGGTTTCGAAACCTGGTCCAGGATACTTGTCTGACATTGACACTACCACTTAGCCACGAAGTGGTATGGTCAATGCCATGCAAGTATTCTGGACCAGGGTTCGAAACCCGGCCGGTGGGATGCTATAGTCTTTGAGTGATTTCGCCTGGGGCTCTGATCAGAGGTTGGTAAGAGAATTCAGACTTTAATGTATTAAAATCTATGGCTTATTTGAAATATGAAAAACACGTTTAAATGTGCAAAATGCATCATATATATATATATATATATATATATATATATATATATATATATATATATATATATATATATATACTTCTGTGATTGCATGTACAATTTTTTTGGTTATCTAATAAATTTTTTACATTGAATATGCACTCCCATCTTTTTGTCCCATTTTATTTTTATTTTTACATTTTGTTTTGTAATAACAATTTTGATGTTGAATTTTCTTTCATTTTATTGACTATAGATTAATGTGGGTCGTCATGTAGCCATTAATCTTTCTAGTTTAGTGCATTCTTATCATTGAATTACTCAAATATACTCATTCACTTACGTCAAGGTGTCTCCTGTTACATTCTCTGAGATGTCAACGTAGTCGTAAGGGCAGCTTGGGCTCGGACCTTCTAAATCAAAGGCCTCCCATGTGAAGCTAATGACCTTACCCTCAGGCACCTGTATCTCCCAGACACAGTGTTCGTTGTTGTTGTAGGTTTCATTAGGTGTACCTAGCGTTATTTCACCTGTTGGTGTCCTTACCAGACCTGATGAAAAATACGTTATAGGATGACCAAAGTTCTTAGTAAGAGATATAAGAATATTCTCAAGTGGCCCATTTTTATTGTTTTAATGCATTCGAAAGCATATGAATAGAGATATTGAGACCACTTGGTAGTGAAACTGGAGTAAGTGGAGTTCTTATTACAAAGTTAGTAGGCTACCCGTACTGCAACAGTTACCTGCTTCAACACTACAGTTCATCTGTGGTTCTTGGGTTGTTTCATTATGGCCTGGTGGTGTTGTCACTGTTGATATAATTGATGCATATTACTTGATGTTTTAAACAATAGATAAATATATATTTATATTTATATATACGATGTATATATTTAAACATATAAATACTTGCACAACTACAGTTATTGATAGAAGCCGTATAAATCTTAAGGAATTGCTATTGATTTATTTTTTCGCGGGAAAGGGTATTTTAATTGTCAATTTTGTACTAATCTAGTGACTTGAACTATAGAAATCTTTCTTTTTTTATGAAAAAGGAACTCATATAATGACCTTTTCATCTAATATTAGTGGTTTATATATATATATAAATATATATATATATATATATATATATATATATATATATATATATATATATATATACATACATATATATATATGAGAAAGTTTATTATCAAACAGATACCAGACAGTACAGATATATTTGAAAATTGTCATAGCATCATAAATTGCAATGCCTATAAGATACGAAAGTTCGTTTTGAAATTCAAGTAATGATATGCCAATGATTAGTTTAAGGATAGTAACTGGAAATTAGGATTACCTGGAATAGCTGCAAATTTCAATGTGAATCCTTGCAAGGTCACTGAAGAGTCACTTATGAATGTCACCACAGCAAAGTTACTAAGACTTATAACAGGAGGTGGAATGTTGCTGCCACAAAGCCTTCCCCTGGAAGAAGGTATTATACCTATAGTATAAATAGTGCATAACTACAAGTTTTCTTAGGTATGTAGGAAAGTTTTAAAAGTTTGGGAATGGTTTGTAACTGTGAGGCGATAGTTTATAAGGTCTTAAAATGTCCATGAATAACCGAAAATATGTTTACCTGCATTTCGAGAAATATCCCTTCTTGCGAGAGGTACTGTAGCGTAACTCTACCGAAAAGTAGGGAATGACTGTGTATATATGTGTATATATATATATATATATATATATATATATATATATATATATATATATATATATATGTGTGTGTGTGTTTGTGTGTATATATATATATATATATATATATATATATATATATATATATATATATATATATATATATACACACTTATATATATATGCTTACTTTAAGAAACAATAAATTGAAATTATGAGCTCTTATTTCGTGAAATAACATGGAGTTGGGGTTTCCTAGATGACCAATGATTTAGCTGGGTAAGAGTAATTGAGGCAGAATTACTTTCAGCAATTATTCCCATTTTTTCTCTCAAACTTTTTTTTTTTTATAAATTTGACTTTCCAATATTAGCTTTGATATGTAAGTGAGTTTTCACGGTAAAGGACTGAGATTTCTATTTACACACACGCGCACTCACACAACCATATATATATATATATATATATATATATATATATATATATATATATATATATATATATATATATATATATATATACACGACATTTATTGCCTGTACATTTTTATATTCATCTATTTTGTTTTCAATGGAAATGCACTCATTCATTCTTTGTCCCTTTTTTGATAGTTCCTTTTATATTTTGTTTTGTGGTAAAATATTTGGATTTTATTACGTATTTTTGTTGAATATTTTTCATTTGATTAACTATTATTGTGGGTAATTATGTAGCAAATTATGTTTCTATTATGATATATTGGTATCCCTGAAATATTAAAATATATTCATTCACTTACGTCAAGGTCTCTCCCGTTGCATACTCTGAGATATCAACGTAGTCGTAGGGACATCCCGGGCTGTTGCCTTCTAGATCAAAGGCCTCCCATGTGAAATTAATGGCCATACCCTGAGGCACCTGTATTTCCCAGACACAGTATTCGTTGTTGTTGTAGTTTCCATTAGGGGCTCCTAGCTTTATTTCACCAGCTAGCATCGAAACTCGACCTGATAGGAGATTTGATATGATGACAAATGTTCTTTGTTAGAAGAGATATAAGATTTTTTTCAATTGGGCCATTGTTTTTGTTTTAATATATTCCAAAGTATATAGCTAAGGAGTACATATCAGACCAATTTAAAACCTGAAACTTATTTCACTCAAATCCAAATTACAGAACTAATTTTGCGTGTTTGGTTTAGGCATTAATGGCATCATTTTTGTGGTACAGAAAGTGAGTGTTTTTTGATAACAAGATTTCATTGTGAATCTTTCCTGCTTATCCTTTGAGACCGATTCTATTTATGTTTTTCTTATTTCGATTGTTTTTCTTTGCTTTTCATAAGGTCATTAAGAATTATTTCAAATTACCTGTATCCAATAATTCAAGGAGATTATTGCCCATTCCCCAAAATCGTATTGTTTCTTTTTGCAATTTGTCAAAAGTTAATAGTAATTGCATATAGAATGTGGTAGTCATTTTAAGGAAGATTTTTAGTCTGTTAGAACCTTGGCAATGGCCTAACGCCGGGAAGAGATAGCAAGAAAGTTTTGCACTTGGCTATCAGCATAGAGAAACCAGGAAATGGGATTACTACGTTAATAGTTTGTAAGATGATTGGAAAAATTGACTTGAGTAACATTCTTTGTGAAAAGAGGAATATTCAGCCAGTGAGGTAGTAAGGATTAAGGCCGTAGAGTCGACACCTATGCTTTCAAGTATCAATGAATACTTGAGCACAAAAACTATTCTCAAAGGATTTTTAAACATTATATACTCATGATGCTTGCAAGTGGAGATATGGAGATACCTTGGTAGAGACTATGGAGTAAGCAGTTTTTATTAACAAGTGAGTAGGCTGCAGTACTACAACAGTTACCTGCATCAACGCTACAGTTCATCTGTGGTAGTTGGGTTGTTTCATGCCAGTGGGGCGTCCTTGTTTCGGTTGGTACTGTTGTTTCATGCCAGTGGGGCGTCCTTGTTTCGGTTGGTACTATTGTTTCATGCCAGTGGGGCGTCCTTGTTTCTGTTGGTACTGTTGTTTCATGCCAGTGGGGCGTCCTTGTTTCGGTTGGTACTGTTGTTTCATGCCAGTGGGGCGTCCTTGTTTCTGTTGGTACTGTTGTTTCATGCCAGTGGGGCGTCCTTGTTTCTGTTGGTACTGTTGTTTCATGCCAGTGGGGCGTCCTTGTTTCGGTGGGTACTGTTGTTTCATGCCAGTGGGGCGTCCTTGTTTCTGTTGGTACTGTTGTTTCATGCCAGTGGGGCGTCCTTGTTTCGGTTGGTACTGTTGTTTCATGCCAGTGGGGCGTCCTTGTTTCGGTTGGTACTGTTGTTTCATGCCAGTGGGGCGTCCTTGTTTCATGCCAGTGGGGTGTCCTTGTTTCGGTTGGTACGGTTGTTTCATAATGGTCAGGTGTTGTCGTCACTGTTAATATAATCAATAAGTGTTACTTTGTTTTTTAAATATATATATATATATATATATATATATATATATATATATATATATATATATATATATATATATATTTATTTATATATAT
>NC_090745.1:2360464-2392964 GCF_036898095.1 Palaemon carinicauda | reverse complement strand
TTTGTCACTACATTATTTTCACAAAATGAAGCTAAAAAAAGAAATGTTCATTAAATTTCATAGGCATGATAATTCTTAATTTTTTTTTACATAACATTGGCAAATTCCATTTTATGTGGGTAGTTATTAATGTGGAATACCGAAATCTTTATGAACAAAAAGGAACTGGGATCAGTAGGAAACCTGGGTAGTGAATAATAGATCTTGAAAATATGGGAGTAAATTAACCCCCTTGAATGCATAACTTATTGGGGCATTAGTGTTAAAGAAAACCGTAATTTTAATCCGAAATTCTGCATAAAAAAAGATACTGTTCAGAGACGTATCTCAGTAAAATACAGGCGACCGTAATTTTTACCCTACTTTGTGATTATCTAGTACGGGTTGGTGACCGTGATATCCCTCCTTTACGTCAAAATATGTTTTCAAAAACTAAATATCTGGCAGTATTTATTCCAGATTTTTATCGTTTTTATGGAAAATTTTTAACAGTGCAGGATATACCAATAAACGGAATTTACTTAGGCATTGTGTTTTCGCAAATAAGTTTTTTATTATGGTAGTGAATTGTAGATATTGAAAAACGGTAATAAAAAAAATCTCTTATATACATAGACCAAGGCATTTCCCCCAATTTTAGGGGGTAGCCGACATCAAACAAATGAAAAAAGGGAACCTTTCCTCTCTACGTTCCTCCCAGCCTGACGAGGGACTCAACCGAATTCGGCTGGTACTGCTAGGGTGCCCTGCCCACCCTCCCCCGTTATCCACCACAGATGAAGCTTCATAACGCTGAACTCCCAACTACTGCTACCTCCGCGGTCATCCAAGGCGATCGGAGGAAGCAGCAGGGCCTACTGGAACTGTGTCACAATCGCTCGCTATTCATTCCTATTTCTAGCAAACACTCTTGCCTCTCTCACATCTATCCTCCTATCACCCAGAGCTTTCTTCAATCCATCCATCCACCCAAACCTTGGCCTTCCTCATGTACTTCTCCCATCAGCTCTTATCACCAATAAAGTATAAAAGCAGATACAATACCTGCGTCGACACTGCAGTTCAAGTGTGGTGGTTGAGTTCTTTCATAAGAGTCACCTGTTGTTATCTCTTGTGGTGGTGTTGTCACTGGGGATATTCATATTGATATTTAGTGATTAATTGAAAGCACAAATACTTTATCTATATGAAAATTATGGTTTTTTATCAACACTGTTTGATTCTTTTTGCAATCTTCTGCCTGTTGTTTTGAATGCAAATTGTTATCAATGTACTTAGTGTATTTCTCTATGATAGTATTCCTTTAGTAAATAAAACAGATGTATTTTAAAGTATCTGTAAAATGAACATATCAAATAAATATTTTCTGAAATTCATAAATAAGAATAAAAGCATATAGTTTATATGAAAAATTTCGAAATTCACTTCGTCGATTTTTTTTTTAACTTGTTGATTAAAAATGCATTCAGAAGCTACAAAACACTAGATATCAATTCTATTATTTTTTTTTTAATATCTTAGCTATTGCTTAGAGAGAAAAATCCATTGATAGCTTAATCATGCGTTAACTATTTTTATGTTGGGGTTAGCTTTAAGATTACAGCTTGAAAAAGGAATTACCTGATATAGATTCGAACTTCAGCGTGAAATTTTGTTACACACCACAAGATTTCAAGTCTAATTTTTCAATACCATAGCTATCGCTTAGACCGAGAAATGCATTGATAGCTTAACATTCGTTAACTATTTTTATGTTGGTTAGCTTCAAGATTATAGCTTAATAAGGGAATTACCTGATATAGCTTCGAACTTGAGCTAGAGATTTTGCTACACAGCAGTTGATTTTAAGTCTATTAATTCTTTTATATCCCAGATATTGCTTAGAGAAAAATCCATTGATAGCTTAATCATGCGTTAACTATTTTTATGTTGGGGTCAGCTTTAAGACTACATCTTGAAAAAGGAATTACCTGATATAGCTTCGAACATCAGCCAGAATCCCTTTGATGTAACCGAATCATCGCTTTCGAAAGTCACCGCTACCAAGTTGCTACGGCTCGTAACCGGCGGTGGCACCTCACTACCGCAAACTCTTCCGCTGGAAGAGAAATTTGCATGTTAGAAAAATACTGATGCTGACGTTGCAATTATTTCTAAACGAAGAGGAGATAAATAGTTACCTAAATTGTTACTGTTTTATTTGATTTTTAATTACTTTTCTTGTTAATTTATTTCCTTATATCCTTTCCTCACTGGGCTATTTTCCCCATTGGAGCCCTTGGGGTCAAAGCATCTTGATTTTCCAAAAAGGGGTTGTAGTTTAGCAAGTAATGATAATAATAGTAATAATAATAATAATAATAATAATAATAATAATAATAATAATAATAATAATCAGGTTTATTTTTAGCATTAACAAATAACTGAAAAGTAGAACGTTGTTGGACCTGAATGTAAAATTACCACTCAGTTTATTTTGTTTTTCAAATTCCTTCACATTATATGCTCTGGGATTCTTCAGAAAAGAAAGTCAAATTAATATGAGAAACGTATATTAATGAACTTTTATCACAAGTATTGTGTTATTAACTGATTGTTTTAGGCATTCCGTTTAGCTGAAAATGTTATTTGATAATTTTTCGAAAATTTTGAATTTTATGATAATATATGTAAGGTTAATATAGCTCGGTCATATAGCATTGAAAATATCTTTATTCCACTCTGCAAAATGTCATTGAACGTTGCAAATTGATATAACGGTTTACCTATTTCAATTTATACCACTCTACAAAATGCCATTGAACGTTGCAAATTGATAGAACAGTTTACCTACGTCAATTTATACCACTCTATAAAATGCCATTGAACATTGCAAATTGATAGAACAGTTTACCTACGTCAATTTATACCACTCTACAAAATATAAAACATTGCAAATTGATAGAACGATTTACCTAAGTCAATTTATACTACTCTACAAAATATCATTAAACATTGCAAATTGAGAGAACGGTTTACTTACGTCAATTTATATCACTCTACAAAATGTTATTGAGCATTGCAAATTGATAGAACGGTTTATCTAGGTCAATTTATATCTCTACAAAATGCCATTGAACATTGCAAATCGATAGAACAGTTTACCTACGTCAATTTATACCACTCAACAAAATATAAAACATTGCAAATTGATAGAACGGTTTACTTACGTCAATTTATACCACTCTACAAAATGCCATTAAACATTGCAAATTGAAAGAACGGTTTACTTACGTCAGTGTCTTTCCAGTTGCATATTCTGAGATATCAACAAAGTCATAAGGGCAACTTGGATTAGGACCCTCTAGATCAAAGTATTCCCAAGTGATTTGAATGGCCATTTCCTCGGGCACTTGGATCTCCCAGATGCAATGTTGGTCATTGTTGTATCTTCCATGCGGGGATCCTATCCTTATCCCACCAGAAGATGCCACTACTCGACCTGTTCGAAGAGGTTTGGTGTTCTTATAAGTGTTCCATTCTATGGATATATTTGCTTCTCTTTTTTCTAGTTATTTTTTCATACCTATTTGACCAATTAAGGAATTTGGAATTTCATTCATGATATTCACTACATTGAGGTATTTTACTATTAAACTCGAGTTAATTCTAAGCATATATTTTGTTTGGTATACTATTTTACAGAATTTGGAATTTCATTCATGATATTCACTACATTGTGGTATTTGAGGATTAAACTCGTGTTTATTCTTAGAATAAATTTTGTTTGGTATATTTTTTTACGGAACTTGGAATTTCATTCATGATTTTCAATAGAACTTCGTGATATTGGTGACTAGATATGTGCTCAGTTTAGAAAAGGGGGCCACAGAAGAAAGGAAGAATGACCAGAATGATTGTTTTAGAATTATTATGATGATATATATTGCTTTTCGAAACGAACACTGTTAGGTGTAAACAAGTTTTACTGCATAAAGATACTTGAAGTAATTAATTTTATGGCACAAGCCGGAATAGAAATTGTATGATATTTACGTGCAAATTTCGACCCTATGTTATGATGACTATTATTGATGGGCTTGACACTCAAAGCGGTTTTTTTCATGAAAAACTTAGTATAGTTATTCAATTGAATTGAATTTGGAAATAGTGTAGTTTTTTTGGTACTACACACAAATATATATATATATATATATATATATATATATATATATATATATATATATATATATATATATATATATATTTGTATGTGTATATATATATTATACATATGTACTATATATATGTACACACACACGCACACATATATCTATATATGTATATGTATACATATATATATATATATATATATATATATATATATATATATATATATTTATATGTGTGTGTGTGCACTATATATATAGTATATATAATATATATATATATGTATATATATATATATATATATATATATATATATATATATATATATATATATATATGTGTGTGTGTGTGTGTGTGTGTGTGTGTGTAATTATTTATTATATCTGTTCTTTTTTGCACTTTTACCAACTGCTTTTAGTGAAGAACTACCTCGGGATATTCCGTATTTCTCAGCTTTGACGAAGAAAATTTAACTGTCATCGAAGTTTTAAGATATAATTACGAATCAGTAATGAACTTCTTATAAGGAAAGGTTTATACGAAAACCTACATGAATATCAATGAAAAAGTATGGAAAAACGGGAGATTTTATGAGTTGAAGTATTGAACAAAAGAGGCGCTCTTAAGACTTTGAAACATTTGTATATTAAATGATTTCAGAATTCGAATGAAGGAATGTGAGAGTGAAATTTGGGTATCTAAGATGCAGTAATGACAAAGATTAGATTAATAAAGTTCATATAATCATAAAAATATCACAGTCAGTCTACGATGAATGATTGGTATGTATCTGGCATCATAACATCAATTGTCATTGATGGCGATTAAAGTATGTTTAATAAACAAATAATAACTTAAAATTAAAAGCTAAAAAGTTAGAATTGAATATATAACTTGACAATGAAACATTTAAAATTTGATATATTTCAAAAACGAGGAAGAAGACCAGCTTTTAATACGAACTTACAAGGTCAAATATTTATCCCATTATTATTATTATTATTGTTATTATTATTATTATTATTATTATCATTATCATTATTATTATTTTATTACTATTATCATCTTTATTATTATTATTATTATTATTATTATTGTTGTTATTATTATTATGATGATGATGATGATTATTATTATTATTATTATTATTATTATTATTATTATTATTATTATTATGACTGTGATAATATTGATATGACAGTGACGTATTTACCTGCACTGACGTTGCAGTTCCTCTGTGGTTCTTGAGATGTTTCATACGTGTCCTTTATTGTTGATACATGATAGTTGTCCTTTGTTGTTGATATTGGTTCTGGTACCCACCAGTGGCCATGGAGACGTTTTTTCTATCGGTGTAAGCGATAGATAATGGAGATAAGATAGATTGTAAGCTAGACTATGAATATTTAATGTTTTGGTTGAGATGTAGAAGTGTCTTTGTAGTGAATATGTATTTAGCTGCATTATTGTCATTATTATTATTATTATTATTATTATTATTGTTGTTGTTGTTGTTGTTGTTGTTGTTGTTGTTGTTGTTGTTGTTGTTGTTGTTGTTGTTGTTGTTGTTATTATTATTATTATTATTATTATTGGCTAAGCTAAAACTCTAGTTGAAAAAAAACAGGATGTTATAAGCCCAAGGGATCCAATAGTTAAAAATAGCTCTGGCAAAGCAAATAATGAAATAAATAACATACAAGAGAAGTAATGAACAATTAAAAAAACGCATTAGCAATGGTATTAACATTGAAATAGATTTTTCATATATAAACTATAAAACGTGAATATGTATTTAGCTTTACAACCTAACTTAACCTAACCTAACCTAAGGAAGATTGGCCTTGAACTCCATAAAATGGGTCCTTGGTGAAGGAAGTGTCTATTGAGCTATTATTGTCGATATATAAGTAATTGTATGAACATATTTACTGACTTACTCTAGCCTTCACAATTAGTAATTCATGTACAGTAGTACTCTTAAATAAAAATATTTATTCCCTGCAAATCAAGGTGCATTAATGAATGCGACCATAAGCCCATTATGGACTATATTGTGTTTATTTATTCATTTTGACACGTGCTCTCTCTCTCTCTCTCTCTCTCTCTCTCTCTCTCTCTCTCTCTCTCTCTCTCTCTCTCTCTCTCTCTCTCTCTCATATTAGTATGAAAAGAAGTCTAACTTCCACAGTAGAAGAAATACTTGGTGCCCACGATTAATCATACTCCAATATGACACCAAAAGTGTGTATTTCTCTCTCTCTCTCTCTCTCTCTCTCTCTCTCTCTCTCTCTCTCTCTCTCTCTCTCTCTCTCTCTCTCTCTCTCTCTCTCTCTACCAAACAGCATCTCATATTAGTATGAAAAAAGACTAACCCCTAAAGTAGAACAAATTACTGGTACCCATGATGAATTAGACTCTATCAAGATGATACTAAAAGTGTGTAAATTCCCCCAGATGCTTACCTTTACCTCTGGCTTCTTTGGTGCACATTCTGTGCTAACCAGTAGTAGCAGTAATCCGGCCAGGAGAAGCAGTGGCTTTCGAATCATGCTGAATTTGATTTCTGCCATGGGCGATATGAACACAGACGCCCCAGGAACTGTAATGATGGCAATGAGGCCTCTTTCCTCTTATAACTACATGTCCTTTGAAAAGAAATCCACGTCATTAGGATGTGGGTGTCCAGGTGTGACCAGGTGTGACCAACATATCCAAATTCACATTCTTTTTTCTTTAGAAAACTAAATTTGTGAATAGATCGAATGGAATAATTTTATGATGCGTAATGAATCAATAAATTTTTAAATGCGATTTCGGCATCTTTGTTTATTTTGGGAGACTTTAATTTGGCCCATTCATTGCTTTGCATTGATAGGTCGGTTACACTTTATAGATCCCATTTATAACTTGCTCTTCCATGTAATAAAACTTTATAATATACAGTATATGTCGTTGATTTCTTCTTGAATGTCAGAGTTTGCACATTTCTTGTGTGAGTAAACATTTTTCTAAGTTAGTGATCGTCAGACGTTTCGGAATCCCTGGGTCAACATATAACCACACTGTTGAAAATTTGCCTTTAAAAAAAAAAAAAAAAGAGGAAAAAAGGGGAAATGCCTGGCAACATTTATTCCAGGATTTTTACCGTTTTAAAAACGAATGTATTGACACAAAGGAGTGATATTACGGTCACCAACCCGTAAAAGATAATAACAAAGTAAGATAAAATTACGGTCGCTTGTATTTTACTGAAATACGGCTGTGAGCAGTATATTTTTACGGAAAATTTCCGATTAGAATTACGGTTTATTTTAACAGTGTAGCCAAACATTAGTCAAGTACTATCAGGGTTTACGTAACCATGTACTTAACGTCAACATTTCGTTGTTTATTTATTAAGGCTATATACCGTACGTCATAGTGACCTTATTTGATCAGTTATAATAAGTTCTTCATTTAGTACTTACAAGTTCCTCACAGTGTTATCTATGTACATATTCTTATTAATTTCGACTGTATCAACCTCAAGCTTCTTAGCTTTAAAATTTTCGTTTTTATTGTGCACTCGGTTTTATGGACATTTATATCAAATTCTCAGTTCATCAAACACTTTATGTCCTTGATTGTGCTCTCTCTCTCTCTCTCTCTCTCTCTCTCTCTCTCTCTCTCTCTCTCTCTCTCTCTCTCTCTCTCTCTCTCTCTCTCTCTCTCTCTCTTTTTTCTAATATACTCGGTGCGTACATAGCCCGGTAAGATGCATGTCACATGTCTTAAGTTCATTCTTTTTAATTCATAATGATTTACAGTAATTTCATAATTGCTATACAGAGTTGGGAAATGAAAATTTCAGGGAGTAAAGAAAAACCAGTGTAGCATGGCATGAATTATTAGTTTAAATTATAATAACTTCATTTAAGACTTTTGTTCCAACGTCGATAATAGGAAAACTGAATGCACAATGTAATTATTATTATCATTATTATTATTATTATTAGTAGTAGTATCAATTGCTAAGCTAGAACCCTAGGTAGAAAAGCAGGATGCTATAAGCCCCGGGGCTCCAAGAAGGAAAATAACACAATGAGGAAAGGAGACAAGGAAAAATAAAATATTTTAAAAACAGTAACAACATTAAAATGGATATTTCCTGTATAAAGTATAAAAACTTAAACAAAACAAGAGGAAGAGAAATAAGATAGAATTGTGTTCCCTAGTGTACGCTCAAGCAAGAGAACTCTAATCCAAGACAGTGAAAGGCCATGGTACAGAGGCTATGGCACTACCTAAGCCCTGTGGTATTATTAGCAGAATTCTTTATGATACCTGTTTGTATTGCATTATCGTTCTTTAAAGGCTACCTTTAAAAAATTGGTGAATATATATAATGATATTACTGTATAGTAGCACAAGTACGCTTAGTCTGCCATTGCTATTACCAAAACAAATCCTTTTTTTTTCCCCGTTCTTAGTGCATCTCATCATTTATCTATTTCCATATATCCTTTCCTCTCGGGGTTATTTTTCCTTATTGGAGCGGTGGGGATTATAGAATCTTGCTTTTCCAACTAGGGTTGTAGCCTGGCTAATAATAATAATAATAATAATAATAATAATAATAATAATGATAATAATAATAATAATAATGATCTAATACAGTGTCAGGATACTTTAATTTCTTGCCTTATTCTCTATATTGCCATCTTCAATGCATAGAAAATATTACGAATTTCTTGATTTGATTAGAAATGCAAATATACAGAGATATTTGATTAGCGCTCTAAATACTCTAAACTTGCCTCTGCCGGTATAAATGGCAATCAGAAAAAAGTCAGGCTACTATTATTCTCTAGCTCTATATTGAAATTTATTGTTGGTACCAAATCATTCAATTTCTTTTTTTTTTATATAAAACTTTAATTTTTATTTTCTGGCTACAAACATTATGCATCGATACCGTACATCGAAACCATTTTACCTTATCAGATATAATGTTACTTGAGATTCTGCTTTCAAAATATTCCATATATCGATTGTCTAATACTGAAGATAGGGGGTTTGACATGACCATACAAAACGTTTGTGCATAAACTTTCCCGTTAAATTCAAATACACCATCTAATATTATATTTTGCACAATTTTTATTTTTATCTACGTTTTCCTATCCGATCTCTCGAGTTGAAGAAAACGGCCTTTTAAATAGAGAGGTGAACTTCGATATTTCTAGTATTCGCTGCTGCATCTTCAGAGAAGTGGTTGTGATTTGTTTGTATGAAGATAGAAAAGTGTTTTTACGCTTATAGTAGGAAATGGAAACAATATTTGAGTCTAGAGTATTTACCACCAATGTCAAGAGAACCCCCAACAGCAAACAGTGGATGCAATATCTTAAAAATTATGACTTTTCATAATTAAGATTAATGAATAAGAATCCTTTTAACAAGTTACAGTTTAAATTGTATTAAAGAAAAAGTAATTATGCAATCCCAAAAAGTATAGCAAAATACATACCACTGCATTGTCTGCAGAGTGTCGTCTTAGCTAATGGGACCATGTTTCAAAGCGTAAAGATTTTACCATGAGATATATCTTCCAGAATTATTATAGGGTGCAATTAACTTCAAAACGAAGGTAGTGTTTAATGAGCCAGCAGTAACTTTTAACTATAAACGAATTGGGAGAGTTACGATGTGATATGTAAGCTTAAGAGTACACTCAGGCACACTATTCTATATTACTTCTCTTCCTCTTTTTTTATATGAAATATTCATATTAATGCTATTACTGTTCTTAAAATATTTTATATTGATTCTTCATTACTTATCCTAGTAGTTTGTTTATTTCCTTATTTCCTTTCCTCTCTGTGCCATTTTTCCCTGTTAAAGCCTAGCCCTTAGCCTTATAACATCTTGCTTTTCCTACAAAATAGCAAGGCCAAGGAAATAATCTCTAACCTTGCATTACTCCCTTTGAAATATCCAAGTAACTAACAGTGGCCAGACAATTACTCTGATTATTCTATTGTCATAGGCAACAGGATATGGTTCATCATCTGTGTATTGCATCAAAACTCCGCCAAGGCCTGTAAAAGAGGATTCTTTATATAAGCATTGAGGTTTTTACTATTACTATTACTATTAATTGCTAAGCTACAACCCTAGTTGGAAAAGCAGGATGCTATAAGCCCAGAGGCCCCAACAGGGAAAATACCCCAGTGAGGAAAGGAAACTAGAAAAATAAAATATTTTAGGAATAGCAACAACAAAAATAAATATTTCAAATATAAACTATAAATACTTTTAACAAAATAAGAGGAAGATAAATTAGATAGAATAGTGTGCCCGGGTGTACCCTCAAGCAAGAGAACTCTAACCCAAGACAGCTTCTCTTGGTTCTAGACTTTGAGAATTTGGGGTGAGACACATCACCTTCTGATGGAAGAGAATAAATGCATAACTTAATTTTCTAGTAAAGGTTAATTTGTCAAACTAAAAGACTTTTCTTGTACGTTTGGAATTAGTCTACTGCAGAAATTCGAAGGACCAATAAACTACGTAGTTCTTATTTGCAACTAGTGGGCTTTATAAGCATACCAACATTCACTGTGGTTGTTTTTTATTGGGGGAGGGGGCGATCTTAGGCAATTTATAGAAAAAGGAAAACCTAGGTATTATACTACCTAGAAACCAGGGAAACATTTTTAGGTTTAGCTGTAAAGACATACTTCTATAGTCTCCAGATCCCTTAGATAATTATTTCTGTTGAAAATATTAAGATTAATGTAAAAATTACACACATTATCTAGACTTTTCAGAACTGTACACATTCGTTTTTCAAACTTAGCTCTTGCTGTACTTGTGCCAAAAAGTAACATCTTATATTACAATAGACCCAAATTATTTGGAAATAATGTAGTTGATGTACTTAAGCCACTTAATGATAAACATTAAAAGTAAAAACTCCTGAATGTAATTGTAATGAAAAAAAACTTTGTAATTCATACTAAAGTTTTGGCGATAGTTCAGCTATCTTCTTTTCTCTTTACAGATCCAGAAAGAGGAAACACGACGGTGTCTTTTAGCAAAAGGCTGGTGGCATTCTCGCAAATGCGTCCTAAAGCTGCAGTCTTCTCTGGAATATCCGATAAAAGGTACTTCAATGCTCTTTGCACAACTGCAATATGTTTTGTTTTTGAATCACTGATAATTTTATATCTATAATGCATCCTATTGTCTGGGTTTCATGATGTCAACAGAATCCATCACAATATTTTCCTCGCCTAAAGCATCCTTGTTCACCTACTCTGGAAGTACCACCATACTCTCTGCTTGGTTACTCATGGTGCAGTAATGGTATGACAGGGTGCATTTCCTCGGAGTGAGGTGTGCCAGGAATGCTTGCGTCCAAGTGTACTGTCATTTCCACGTTGATTGTGAAATCTTTAACTTCGCAAATATCTTGATTAACAAAGCAGTGTACATTTTAGTCTTTTGGAAGCGTTTCAAACGTTATAGATGCTTTCTGAGCATTGATTAGGCTGTAATTTTAGTCTTCTGGAAGCGTTTTTAACCTGCATAGATGCATTCTGAGCGCTGATTATTCTGTAATTTTAATCTTCTGGAAGTGTTTTAAACGTTATAGTAGAGGTGTCTTGATATTAATATTTTTTTCACATTTAAAAGTTTAGCCCCTATCTGGTCTCGTGGTGAGGATGACCGGTTCAGCCTTGCCAAGATTCTTGGCCAGGGAGTGTTGTACTATACTAGAGGTATTTTCAAATGTATTTCAGAAGAAGGTCTTCTAGATGCTATTTGAATTTTATAAGGACATCTTTGCTTTTACGGTTTTGAATTGAGTTTCCTTTTATTCTTTATTCATAACAAACGATAACAGCGTCAGTGACTTTCGATGTCAGGATGCCAGAGAACTCTAAATCAATCAATCTATCAATCAATCAACCAATTCTCCAAAGTATCCTGTCTCGTATTTCTGAATATTCCTTTCTAATTTCCTTCATATTCCACCCTTCCGCCGATTCAATCATCTTGAACTACATTTCTTTTCTAATATCACTTCTCTTAATATGATTTTGAAATGTTCATCTTCCTTTTCAAAATTATTATTATTATTACTAAGTAAAGTTACAATCCTAATTGGAAAAACAGGATGCTATAAGCCCAAGGGCTCCAACAGGGAAAAATGGCCCAGTGGGAAGTAATGAACAATTAAAATAACATATTTTAGGATCAGTAACAACATTAAAATATATCTTTCATATATAAACTATAAATTTGATTAATCTCACAGCTGAGTATTGATGTCAGTATCACTATTATACTACTTTAACTTAACGTCCTTCACTTGTTTTATTCTATAAGTATTTAAAGTTATTTAACACATATCTCTTTAGTTGTTGGCTGAGGTAATTTTTCGACTGTACTCTTGATTTATTCTAGTGTTGCTACATGTTTTCTCCAATGTTATATTATAGTATTCCTCTTTAAATCTCTGTACACACTTCTAGAGCTTGAATTATCTTTTGACCTTAATGTTTACTTACCAAATCAGCGCAAAACCACTTAGGATTTCTCCAATTCAATACTATACAGTATTCTAGAAGTTTTATTCCAGCTGTTACCAAATTGTGGAATGATCTTCCTAATCGGGTAGTTGAATCAGTAGAACTTCAAAAGTTCAAAGTTGAAGCAAATGTTTTTATGTTGACCAGGCTGACATGAGTCTTTTTATAGTTTATATATGACATATCTGTTTTTGACGTTGTTAATAGTTTATATAGGACATGTCTGTTTTGACGCTGTTACTGTTTTTAGAATGATACATTGTTAATTTATTCTCATCATTTATTTATTTCCTTATTTCCTCTCCTCACTGGGCTATTTTTCCCTATTGGAGCCCTTGGGCTTATAGCATCTTGCTTTTCCAACTAGGGTTGTAGCTTGGCTAGTAATAATAATAATAATAATAATAACTCTATCTAGTCTACCTCTTTAATGCTCATAGAAATGTGTTTCAAAGGAATCTTAATCTTTGTATGTCAAGGTATGCATTACCACTAACATATGTTGCATTTTAATTTTATGCTTAGTGTATTTATTTATCGCATGGAATTCCATAATGAAATTCGTGCACTGGTTTTGCTTATTTTATCTTTATCTTTTGAAGTGGTGTGCTATCGTAAGTGGCAGTTCATGTTATCTCGTATAGTTTTCATTTTACGTGTTTGATGTTTTCTTCAAATTGAAAAAGTTTATATATTTGTATAATATGATATTCATATCATATGCACTTTGATAAGGAAGGAAATTTTTTTCAATAGAATACACATACTAATATCTGATTAGTGATGATTAGGGATAATTTTTATTATTTTATATACATGCGTAGATTGTATGAAAATATGTTAATACATGAAAATATATAGACCTATCCAAAGTTGAATGTACAGATGTTTATGTCACGCACGCATAAATGTACAGTCACTCATAAAAGTTGGTGGATATCCAGGTGTTTGAGAGAGATTTGCATTTCACCCCTTTCTGGACGACAGGTGTTTGGGAGCGTGAAACCGGTCAAATATTCAACTATAGCTAATTAAGTATTTGACCGGCTTTGCGCTCCCAGATACCTGTCGTCCAGAAAGGAGGTAAATTGAAATCTCTCAAACACCAACTTACATGAGTGACTGTACACATTATGCTTTTGTGTGAACTGGTGAACAGTTGTAGTTAAATAACGTTGAATGTGGGTAACATTTTCACGGAAACTAAGGCTGGGATAATTACTGTTTAATGGTAAACCTAATGACAAATCTGTGACGTGATTGCTCTTGTTAGTGCTCCGACTTCAAAGCAATTAATTTCGGAGCTCCCTGGGTGGTAATTAATCGGCTATTTAAATTTAAATGTAGACACTCATCTATTTTGATGTTTTGTTATTTTTGAATTCGTTTATAGGATGTATTGTATTCTATATAAAAACACTTATGGGTTTGTGTGTAATATTCTTTACTAATAAGATATTATGTACAATCGGACACATTTATTTCTGGTCCACCTGGCTCTGAAGAAGTGTACCCAGCCACACCATTACTACACGGCGAGTTATTATTATTATTATGTAAGTTATAACCAAAGTTGGAAAAGCAAGATGCTATAAGCCCAGGGGCTCCAACAGGGAAAAATAGCCCAGTGGGGAAAGGAAATAAGGAAATAAATAAACGATATAAGGAGTAATGAATAATTAAAATAAAATATTTAAAAAACAATAACATTAAAACAGATATTTGATATATAAACTATAAAAGGACTTATGTAAGTCTGTTCAACATCAAAACATTTGCTGCGAATTTGAACTTTTGAAGTTCTACTGATTTAACTACCTGATTAGGAAGATCATTCCACAACTTGGTCATAGCTGGAATAAAACTTCTAGAGTACTGTGTAATATTGAGCCTCGTGATGGTGAAGACCTGAGTATTAGGATTAGTTCTTATGTTTAGCCCCGCCCATCACCATCTCTTCTTACACTATCTGTTTGGTTATTCGCCGAGAACTAAGGGAGTGACAGTGACAGGGTGCACTTATTCATAGTACAGTGTTCCAGGAATTACTTTGTCCAACTATCATTATCATCTCCTCCTACGCCTATTAACGCAAAGTGCCTCCGTTAGATTTCGCCAGTCGTCTCTATCTTGAGCTTATGATTCAATACTTCTCCATTCATCATCATCTACTTCGCGTTTCATAGTCCTCAGCCATGTAGGCGTGGGTCTTCCCACTCTTCTATTGCCTTGTGGAGCCCAGCTTAACATTTGGTGAACTAATCTCTCTTATCCAATTATACATACGTTAGTTTTGTCATTCACTGACACTATGGTTGTATTAAACCAGTTCCCTTGCTATAACTACTCCAGGGCGTGTCATTGAGAGGTGACACTAATTTATCCTCTTCTACCTACATAATTACTTAGTGAAAGGATACTTACCAAAGGAAGGATTGCTATCATCTTGAAGGATTTCTCAATATGAGGCTTTCTCGAATCCTGTTCAGCTACTTGCACGCAGTAGTATTCTCTTCCTGATATTAGTGAACAAATATTAGAAACAAGGTATTCATAAATCCTATGTTTATGTATGTAAATAAATATATATATATATATATATATATATATATATATATATATATATATATATATATATATATATATATATATATATATATATATATATATATCATTAGCATCATCATCATCTCCTACGCTTATTGACGCAAAGGGCCTTGATTAGATTTCGCCAGTTGTCTCCATCTTGGGCTTTTAAATCAATACTTTTCCATTCATCATCATCTACACGCTTCGGAATCCTCGGCTATGTAGGCCAGGGTTCTCCAACTCTTCTACTGCCTTGTGGAGCCCAGTTGAAAGTTTGGTGAACTAATCTCTCTTGGTGAGAGCATGCCCAAACCATCTCCATCTACCCCTTATCATGATCTCATCCATATATATATATATATATATATATATATATATATATATATATATATATATATATATATATATATATAAAATAAATGGAAAAGATCAAGAAAGATTCATCAAAACTTTTAGACTGAATGTACAATTGAGGTGATGGTATCAAATTTAAGATGCTAGTGTAGATATATTGGGGAAATTTATTTTTTTTATGTTACGATAACCTGTAAAACTAAGGCTTGTTTGAAATGCGTGATTGTTATCCGGGAATTATAACAAATTTTGTAAGGTGGACTTGAATGGTCCAATAATATGTAAAGAAACCTTTTGAAAATTTTGTATGATCAGATCTCTCTCTCTCTCTCTCTCTCTCTCTCTCTCTCTCTCTCTCTCTCTCTCTCTCTCTCAGGAGTTTAGATCTGAGTGGAGTAATATTTTAAGCTGCAAAACATTTTATTATCTGCTCAGTAATAAATAACATCATCATAGTATGTTTCCCCTAACTATACTGTAATAAATATGTCGTTGAAAAAATGGTAAAAATCCTGGAATAAATATTTCCAGGATTTTTACCGTTTTAAAAACGGATATATTGACGTGAAGGAGTGATATTACGGTCACCAACCAGTAAAAGATAATAACAAAGTAGGGTGAAATTACGGTCGCCTGTATTTTACTGAAATACGGTTGAGAACAGTATGTTTACGGAGAATTTTCGATTGAAGTTACGGTTATTTTTAACAGTGTATATACAATCTTTAGCCTCATTTTATGAACTGTGAAGTGTATATAGTTTATTGGAGAGAGAAAAAATCGTCGAGATTAGAAATCAATAGCCGTTTTCAAAGGTGGTTCATTTGTGTTATGCACATTCAGTAGCAGGGTTTGGTTAATGAAATGATTCAATTACAATCGAAATGAAATCGTGCGTTCTACGCCACAATAACTGCAGAGGAGGCTATAGCATTATGCTGCTCACCAAATTGTAATAGAAGCTGTTTGATGAGTCGTTGACTAGATCCACATAAACAGAATCATTGATATTGGGGATTTCTGAACTAAAAATATTATTATCATTATTATTATTATTATTATTATTAGCCAAGCTACAACCCTAATTGGAAAAGCAGGATGCTATAAGCCCAGGGGCTCCAATAGGGAAAAATAGCCCAGTGAGGAAAGGAAATAAGGAAATAAATAAATGATGAGAATAAATTAACAATATATCATTTTAAAAACAGTAACAGCGTCAAAACAGATATGTCCTATATAAACTATTAACAACATCAAAAACAGATATGTCATATAAACTATAAAAAGACTCATGTCAGCCCGGTCAACATAACATCCACTTCCAAGACAAAACTTATGAAAGTCTAATCGCAGCTCTTATGACTTGAAGCTAATTAGTGCTATAATTCCTAATTTCTAGAATAGAATAATTTCTTAATGGAAATTAAGAATGAAATGGTCTATGGGCTGAAAACAATCAATAATAACCAAGCTAAATTAATAGTGGCCTGTTTTAACTAAGGGTTTTATAGATAACACATTTGAATTTATGTTAGTTCACGTGGCCTATTTTTACTGTACCGTAACCTTATATATACAATAAAAAAATAATCTTAATAGGAAAGTCTCCGTACAATTATACTGTTCTCAGCAGTATTTTAGTAAAATAAAGGCAACCGTAATTTTACCTTACTTCAGTTATCTTTTACGGGAATGGTGACCGTAATACCATTCTTTTTCGTCAATATACCCGCTTTAAGATGGTAAATTCCTGGTAACATATCCCATGATTTTTACGGTTTTTTTTATGGCAAACTTTTAACAAAGTGAAAGCTCCTTTCACTTTATTATAACTCTGTAATTGTAATTTTAGAACAATCTGTCCCAATCAGCTAAGATATTTGAATTTGTTGTAAAACCCAGAATATTTTTTAAATGGAATCATATACTAACAGAAGTAACAGTGTGTTTTTTTGTTTGTGTAGGTTTTAGAAGCATTTAAAAAAAAAAAAAAAATTTTGAAGTTTATATTTCATTTCATTTTTTCTCTTTGTTTTTCGGTCATTTAAGAGAAGTACTTGGAATTTCATTACTTTAGGTTTTGTAAAGGGTTGGCTGCAACAACATAAACAACAAATGCAGCCGTTTTTAGTCCACTGCAGGACAAAGGCACTTATCAATTCATGTCTGTTGTCCGGCTAGTTTTCATCACCATGCTCGTCAGTGGAGATTGGTGAGGGTGGGAGACTTTTGTCTGCTAACTCACAGCAAACCAACCTAGTATGTGTGTCCCTGATTAGTACATCTTTGCGGATCATGGTGATAGGCAAACCCTTTCACCACATTAAGGTATCTTCTTTCAGAAAGGGAAAGGGTTGGCTATATGATATTAAATAATTTATATAGAAAAGTTTGAAAGATAAACTTTAATGTTATTAAATCTTGAAAATGGAGAAAACATTTCATGCAACTTCACATTTATACCATTCATTTTACTTGTATTTTGTTAGAATGGCTTGTTTTTATTATTATTATTATTATTAATATTATTATAATGCGATGTCATGGGATTTTTTTTTCTCACCGATTTATTTGTTTATGAGTAAATTTATCTAATAGAAAGAGTATTTATGATGAATAATTGTGATATAAATTGATATGATTATAATAGTAAGAGTAACAAAGATAGAAATATTACAACCAAACAAAAAAATTTTAAATATTGTTAGCATTATGATAATTTATTGCTATATGAGTCATTTTTGCTATCAATATTAGTATTAATGATAATACTAATTTTGAAAAGAAAGTATCTTTAAGGTTTCAGTAGTCTCTTGCAAAAGCTCCTGCCTAGTGATCTGTCGGACTGGGGTTCGAGACCCGCTCAATCTCGGTAGTTTCTTATTGTGTCTGCAACCTCACTATCGTTGTGAGCTAAGGAAGGGGAAGGGAGGTTTTGGGGGAATCTATATAAGTGTCTGACGACCTAGTCATCAGCAGCCATTGCCTGGCTCTCCCTGGTCTTAGCTTTGGTGAGGATGGGGCTTGGGCGCTGATTATTATTATTATTATTATTATTATTATTATTACTTGCTAAGCTACAACCCTAATTGGAAAAGCAGAATGCTGAGCCCAGTGAAGAAAGGAAATAAGGAAACTAAAAGAGATGTAATTGAAATAAAATATTTTAAGAACAGTAAGAATATTAAAATAAATCTTTAATATTTATAAATTAAAAGAAAACTTTAAAAAAACAAGAGGAAGAGAAATAAGATAGAATAGTGTGCCCGAGTGTTCCCTCAAGCAAGAGAACTCTAACCCAAAACAGTGGAAGGCCATTGTACAGAGGCTATGACACTACCCAATAATAGAGAACAATGGATTGATCTCATTGTCCTATTAGGGTATAGTCACTGTCCCTTGCCTGTGCCATTCATGAGCGACTTTTGAACTGCAATGAAAACAGAAAAAAAAAATTTAGTTATCTTCATGTTGCTATTATTATTATTATTATTATTATTATTATTATTATTAGCCAAGTTACAACCCTAGTTTTGCTATAAGCCCAAGGGCTCCAATAGGAAAAAATTAGCCTAATGAGGAAAGAAAATAAGGAAATAAATAAATGATGAGAAATTAACAATAAATCATTCTAAAAACACTAACAACGTGAAAACAGATATTTCATATATAAACTAAAAAAAGACTTATGTCAGCCTGTTCAACATATAAACATTTGCTGCAACTTTGAACTTTTGAATATCTACTGATTCAAATATCCGATTAGGAAAATCATTCCACAACTTGGTCACAGCTGGAATAAAACTTCTAGAATACTATTGCCAATTGAACATGGCGACACCTTTAACTCTCCTACCGCATCCTTCGTTTCCTCATTCTAATCTCCTTCCCCCTATTTTTATGGGAGGGGAGGGGAGGGGAGGGGAGGTGGCTTTAGGAGAATGTTTGATAACGAGAAGCAAAGCGTTGGTTGCAAATTATTATTAGTCTTGCAGGGCCCCCTTGACGTGAGAAGTCCCTCTGGGATTTAGGACATGGGAGACAAACCGGATGCCCTGCTCCCAAACTACTGACTAATATTCTCGGTTGGTATTTGAGAATTTTGCTAACATTCCTGATTTTATTTTTCATTAGTGTTCCCCTTGGTGTTTTTTTTT
Source organism: Palaemon carinicauda (assembly GCF_036898095.1). Lineage (NCBI taxonomy): Eukaryota > Metazoa > Arthropoda > Malacostraca > Decapoda > Palaemonidae > Palaemon > Palaemon carinicauda. The sequence continues at coordinate 2,373,133 of NC_090745.1, read as the reverse complement.
TTTTTTTTTTTTTTTTTTTACTTCCATTCCTGCTTGTTTTTTTCATTGGGGTTTTCTTCGGTTTTATTTTTGTTTTTTTTATTGTATATTGTTATATTTTACTTCCATCCATGATTTTTTTTTATTGTTTTACTCTGGTGCGTTTGTGTTGTTTATTGAACTTTTTTTTTATTTTAATTCCTGATTTCCTTTATCAAGTTTTACTCTGATGTGTTTGTGTTTTTTATTACATATTTTTATATTTTACTTCCAGTCCAGATTTTTTATTGTTTTACTCTGGTGCGTGTGTGTTGTTTGTTGGATTTATTTTATTTCTCTTTGATTCCTGATTTCTTTTATCAACTTTCACTCTCTTGTGCTTGAGTTGTTTATTGCCTAGTTGGTATTTAACCTCCATTCCTGATTAATCATTAAGTTTTACTCTGGTGTCTTTTGTTATGACATTTTTTTTATTTCTTTTTATTAATTTAATATGTTCTCGGAAGTTTCAATTATCGTACGTCTACCTATCTAGTGATCGATCTATCTAATACATTTATCAATCTATCTATCTTCCAGCCATAGCTATTCCTGAATTATCTTACATTTTTCTTTGGTATTTTTTTCAGATTACATTTATTTTTATTTTTATTAATTGAATATGTTCTCGGAAGTTTCAATTATCATATGTCTACAATGTTAAACAATTGCATTAAAAAATTGGTAAATGTCTGGCAACATTTATTCCGGGATTTTTACGGTTTTAAAAACGGATATATTGACGTAAAGGAGTGATATTACAGTCACCAACCAGTAAGAAATAATAACAAAATAAGGTAAAATTACGGTCGCCTGTAGTTTACTGAAATACAGGTAACTATATTTTTACGGAGAATTTCCAATAAAAATTAGTTTTTTCTAACAGCGTATCTATATAGTTATCGATCTATCTAATACATTTATCAATTTATCTATCTACTGTATCTTCCAGCCATAGCCATAGCTTAGCCACTCGGCATTAAATTTATCAAATTCACGCTACTCTGTACTTTAATTTCGAAATTTCCCCGTTTGCCGTAATATCCCTAACTCGAATTGAATCCCTTCCAATCCTTTCCATACTATGGCATTTTCCTCTCCCAATCTTGTTTCCCTCTAGCCACCCTTTACGCCCAATATCTCTTCCATCCTTCCACAAACAGCCACCCGCGCGGCGTATTGTAATTTAAAGGTTAATTGATGCAACTCTGTTATATGATATTCCTATGTGATTGCCAAACAATTGTCTTGATGTGTTCCGTTTAAAGGTTAGCATGAGTAGTAGTCTTTTATTTTTTTATTTTTTTCTCATGAGAGGACGATTATGTCTTATTATTATTATTATTATTATTAGTATTAGTATTATTAGCTAAGCTACAACCCTAGTTTGAAAAGCAAGATGCTGTAAGCCCAAGGGTTCCAACAGGGAAAAATATCCCAGTGAGGAAAAGAGATAAGGAACCAAAGAAACTGCCAGAGAAGTAAATCGAACAACAACAACAACAACAACAACAGGTCTTTCATAATATAAACTATTAAAAGAGACTTATGTTAGCCTGTTGAACATAAAAAACCTATGCTGCAAGTTTGAACTTTTGAAGTTCCCCCAATTCAACTATCTGATAAAGATGATCATGGCAGCATCGACCTTAATAACTCTTTCTTTTATGTTATGTACTTTTAGCACGACACTGCTGCAAATCTTAGTTGCGATTATTAAAGATTCGTTAACTAAATTTATTGGGACCATTAAGTTGTTAGATTATTATCATCATCATCACTGGCTTGATCATAGAATAACCCCCCAAAAAAATGAAAATGAAAAGATATGAGTTTATAATGGAGTGGAATTATAAAAATCTACTATCACTAGACTTACTTTTTTTTCATTGTTTCCTACTTTCTGTACTTCGCTTTCTTTTCTTCAACAGTAATGTTATTATTGAATTTTATGGTACTGGCTTTGAACTGCATTGTTTTATGGATGTACGTGTAAAAACAAGGTGTATATACAAATAGTATATACAGTATATATATATATATATATATATATATATATATATATATATATATATATATATATACACATATATATATATATATATATATATATATATATATATATAAAACTTGTTGAATATCATCTCCTACTATTAACGCAAAGGGCCTCGGTTAGATTACGCCAATCGTCTCTATCTTTATCTTTTTATTCATGAATCTTTTTTATTGAATATTGATTCGAAAGATTATTATAGAATTAGAAAATTTCAATATACCTTTTGAGTATCCCTATAACTTTATCCTGACTAAGGTGGTCCCAACTATTGACTTATATTGCTGAAGATAATAATTTATATATTTTGATTGTTGAATTTTTATATTTTACCTTGAAATAGTCTGCTCTTTTTAAGACTATGAACATGCGTATTTCTCCCTGAGATTGTTCTGGTTTAAATGGTGATATACATATCTACATATGGTGATATACGGGCGAATACTCTTCTTTAGGTGAAAGGACTCATATTCAGTGGAAGTCCAAGTGAAATATTTAATATTTAACTGAATATTTAACTAAATAGTTATTTGAATTATTTTTCAGTTTTATGTACGTCATGATCCTTCATTTGATCGTTTTACTAAATCAATCCATTTTGATATATTTTGTAGCTGACAAATAATAGCTAACTTTAGGGAATCTAATAGAAAAAGATAGATAATATTTTGCGAGAGAGAGAGAGAGAGAGAGAGAGAGAGAGAGAGAGAGAGAGAGAGAGAGAGAGAGAGAGAGAGAGAGAGAGAGAGAGAGTTGTTAGTAAACAATAATAGAAACATTTAGGATCATTCTTTTAGTGAAAAAAATAAATCTCGGAATTTTGTTCTCAAAATTCCTGGAGAGAGAGAGAGAGAGAGAGAGAGAGAGAGAGAGAGAGAGAGAGAGAGAGAGAGAGAGAGAGACGTTGTAAGTATACAATAATAGAAACATTTAGGATCATTCTTTTAGTAGAAAAAAAAAAAACCTTTGAGATTAAATGTAGGACGTGTGCCCTGGAGCTCCTCGTTTCATGATCATTAGCTCTTGATAACTGGAGTTGTTTAATTAAAACCGTCCTAGTTGCAAGTTTATTGCTCCGCTCAAGTGTTGTTAAATTACGGTCGCCTCCTACTAATAACCAATAAAAGTTCTGTTTTTTTCTCTGCAGCCAGCGAAAATTCTGGATTTTTTTTCTAATTCCAAAAATTACATGACACTAGTACAGTGCAGTTTTGGGTTGAAATGCGCTTGGTAAAGTCGTTGAATGCACTGTCCCTTCGAGTGTGGATGTCCCCAGTCGTTGAATACACTGTCCCTTTGAGTGTGGATGTCTCCAGTCGTTGAATGCACTGTCCCTTCGAGTGTGGATGTCCCCAGTCGTTGAATGCACTGTCCCTTCGAGTGTGGATGTCCCCAGTCGTTGAATGCACTGTCCCTTCGAGTGTGGATGTCCCCTGTCATTGAATTCACTGTCCCTTCGAGTGTAGATGTCCCCAGTCGTTGAATACACTGTCCCTTTGAGTGTGGATGTCTCCAGTCGTTGAATGCACTGTCCCTTCGAGTGTGGATGTCCCCAGTCGTTGAATGCACTGTCCCTTCGAGTGTGGATGTCCCCTGTCATTGAATTCACTGTCCCTTCGAGTGTGGATGTCCCCAGTTGTCGAATGCACTGTCCCTTCGATTGTGGATGTCCCCAGTTGTCGAATGCACTGTCCCTTCGAGTGTGGATGTCCCCTGTCATTGAATTCACTGTCCCTTCGAGTGTGGATGTCCCCAGTCGTCGAATGCACTGTCCCTTCGAGTGTGGATGTCCCCAGTTGTCGAATGCACTGTCCCTTCGAGTGTGGATGTCCCCTGTCATTGAATTCACTGTCCCTTCGAGTGTGGATGTCCCCAGTCGTTGAATACACTGTCCCTTTGAGTGTGGATGTCTCCAGTCGTTGAATGCACTGTCCCTTCGAGTGTGGATGTCCCCAGTCGTTGAATTCACTGTCCCTTCGAGTGTGGATGTCCCCAGTCGTTGAATGCACTGTCCCTTCGAGTGTGGATGTCCCCAGTTGTCGAATGCACTGTCCCTTCGAGTGTGGATGTCCCCAGTCGTCGAATGCACTGTCCCTTCGAGTGTGGATGTCCCCAGTTGTCGAATGCACTGTCCCTTCGAGTGTGGATGTCCCCAGTCGTCGAATGCACTGTCCCTTCGAGTGTGGATGTCCCCAGTTGTCGAATGCACTGTCCCTTCGAGTGTGGATGTCCCCTGTCATTGAATTCACTGTCCCTTCGAGTGTGGATGTCCCCAGTCGTTGAATACACTGTCCCTTTGAGTGTGGATGTCTCCAGTCGTTGAATGCACTGTCCCTTCGAGTGTGGATGTCCCCAGTCGTTGAATGCACTGTCCCTTCGAGTGTGGATGTCCCCAGTCGTTGAATGCACTGTCCCTTCGAGTGTGGATGTCCCCAGTTGTCGAATGCACTGTCCCTTCGAGTGTGGATGTCCCCAGTCGTCGAATGCACTGTCCCTTCGAGTGTGGATGTCCCCAGTTGTCGAATGCACTGTCCCTTCGAGTGTGGATGTCCCCAGTCGTCGAATGCACTGTCCCTTCGAGTGTGGATGTCCCCAGTTGTCGAATGCACTGTCCCTTCGAGTGTGGATGTCCCCTGTCATTGAATTCACTGTCCCTTCGAGTGTGGATGTCCCCAGTCGTCGAATGAACTGTCCCTTCGAGTGTGGATGTCCCCAGTTGTCGAATGCACTGTCCCTTCGAGTGTGGATGTCCCCTGTCATTGAATTCACTGTCCCTTCGAGTGTGGATGTCCCCAGTCGTCGAATGCACTGTCCCTTCGAGTGTGGATGTCCCCTGTCATTGAATTCACTGTCCCTTCGATTGTGGATGTCCCCAGTTGTCGAATGCACTGTCCCTTCGAGTGTGGATGTCCCCTGTCATTGAATTCACTGTCCCTTCGAGTGTGGATGTCCCCAGTCGTCGAATGCACTGTCCCTTCGAGTGTGGATGTCCCCAGTTGTCGAATGCACTGTCCCTTCGAGTGTGGATGTCCCCTGTCATTGAATTCACTGTCCCTTCGAGTGTGGATGTCCCCAGTCGTCGAATGCACTGTCCCTTCGAGTGTGGATGTCCCCAGTTGTCGAATGCACTGTCCCTTCGAGTGTGGATGTCCCCTGTCATTGAATTCACTGTCCCTTCGATTGTGGATGTCCCCAGTTGTCGAATGCACTGTCCCTTCGAGTTTGGATGTCCCCTGTCATTGAATTCACTGTCCCTTCGATTGTGGATGTCCCCAGTTGTCGAATGCACTGTCCCTTCGAGTGTGGATGTCTCCAGTCGTTGAATGCACTGTCCCTTCGAGTGTGGATGTCCCCTGTCATTGAATTCACTGTCCCTTCGATTGTGGATGTCCCCAGTTGTCGAATGCACTGTCCCTTCGAGTGTGGATGTCCCCTGTCATTGAATTCACTGTCCCTTCGAGTGTGGATGTCCCCAGTCGTTGAATACACTGTCCCTTTGAGTGTGGATGTCTCCAGTCGTTGAATGCACAGTCCCTTCGAGTGTGGATGTCCCCAGTCGTTGAATGCACTGTCCCTTCGAGTGTGGATGTCCCCAGTCGTTGAATGCACTGTCCCTTCGAGTGTGGATGTCCCCAGTTGTCGAATGCACTGTCCCTTCGAGTGTGGATGTCCCCTGTCATTGAATTCACTGTCCCTTCGATTGTGGATGTCCCCAGTCGTTGAATGCACTGTCCCTTCGAGTGTGGATGTCCCCAGTCGTTGAATGCACTGTCCCTTCGAGTGTGGATGTCCCCAGTTGTCGAATGCACTGTCCCTTCGAGTGTGGATGTCCCCTGTCATTGAATTCACTGTCCCTTCGAGTGTGGATGTCCCCAGTCGTTGAATACACTGTCCCTTTGAGTGTGGATGTCTCCAGTCGTTGAATGCACTGTCCCTTCGAGTGTGGATGTCCCCAGTCGTTGAATGCACTGTCCCTTCGAGTGTGGATGTCCCCAGTCGTTGAATGCACTGTCCCTTCGAGTGTGGATGTCCCCAGTTGTCGAATGCACTGTCCCTTCGAGTGTGGATGTCCCCTGTCATTGAATTCACTGTCCCTTCGATTGTGGATGTCCCCAGTCGTTGAATGCACTGTCCCTTCGAGTGTGGATGTCCCCAGTCGTTGAATGCACTGTCCCTTCGAGTGTGGATGTCCCCGGTTGTCGAATGCACTGTCCCTTCGAGTGTGGATGTCCCCTGTCATTGAATTCACTGTCCCTTCGATTGTGGATGTCCCCAGTTGTCGAATGCACTGTCCCTTCGAGTGTGGATGTCCCCTGTCATTGAATTCACTGTCCCTTCGAGTGTGGATGTCCCCAGTTGTCGAATGCACTGTCCCTTCGAGTGTGGATGTCCCCAGTTGTCGAATGCACTGTCCCTTCGAGTGTGGATGTCCCCTGTCATTGAATTCACTGTCCCTTCGATTGTGGATGTCCCCAGTCGTTGAATGCACTGTCCCTTCGAGTGTGGATGTCCCCAGTCGTTGAATGCACTGTCCCTTCGAGTGTGGATGTCCCCAGTTGTCGAATGCACTGTCCCTTCGAGTGTGGATGTCCCCTGTCATTGAATTCACTGTCCCTTCGAGTGTGGATGTCCCCAGTCGTTGAATACACTGTCCCTTTGAGTGTGGATGTCTCCAGTCGTTGAATGCACTGTCCCTTCGAGTGTGGATGTCCCCAGTCGTTGAATGCACTGTCCCTTCGAGTGTGGATGTCCCCAGTCGTTGAATGCACTGTCCCTTCGAGTGTGGATGTCCCCAGTTGTCGAATGCACTGTCCCTTCGAGTGTGGATGTCCCCTGTCATTGAATTCACTGTCCCTTCGATTGTGGATGTCCCCAGTCGTTGAATGCACTGTCCCTTCGAGTGTGGATGTCCCCAGTCGTTGAATGCACTGTCCCTTCGAGTGTGGATGTCCCCAGTTGTCGAATGCACTGTCCCTTCGAGTGTGGATGTCCCCTGTCATTGAATTCACTGTCCCTTCGATTGTGGATGTCCCCAGTTGTCGAATGCACTGTCCCTTCGAGTGTGGATGTCTCCAGTCGTTGAATGCACTGTCCCTTCGAGTGTGGATGTCCCCTGTCATTGAATTCACTGTCCCTTCGATTGTGGATGTCCCCAGTTGTCGAATGCACTGTCCCTTCGAGTGTGGATGTCCCCTGTCATTGAATTCACTGTCCCTTCGATTGTGGATGTCCCCAGTTGTCGAATGCACTGTCCCTTCGAGTGTGGATGTCCCCTGTCATTGAATTCACTGTCCCTTCGAGTGTGGATGTCCCCAGTTGTCGAATGCACTGTCCCTTCGAGTGTGGATGTCCCCTGTCATTGAATTCACTGTCCCTTCGAGTGTGGATGTCCCCAGTCGTCGAATGCACTGTCCCTTCGAGTGTGGATGTCCCCAGTTGTCGAATGCACTGTCCCTTCGAGTGTGGATGTCCCCTGTCATTGAATTCACTGTCCCTTCGAGTGTGGATGTCCCCAGTCGTCGAATGCACTGTCCCTTCGAGTGTGGATGTCCCCAGTCGTCGAATGCACTGTCCCTTCGAGTGTGGATGTCCCCAGTCGTTGAATGCACTGTCCCTTCGAGTGTGGATGTCCCCAGTCGTTGAATGCACTGTCCCTTCGAGTGTGGATGTCCCCAGTTGTCGAATGCACTGTCCCTTCGAGTGTGGATGTCCCCTGTCATTGAATTCACTGTCCCTTCGATTGTGGATGTCCCCAGTCGTTGAATGCACTGTCCCTTCGAGTGTGGATGTCCCCAGTCGTTGAATGCACTGTCCCTTCGAGTGTGGATGTCCCCAGTTGTCGAATGCACTGTCCCTTCGAGTGTGGATGTCCCCTGTCATTGAATTCACTGTCCCTTCGAGTGTGGATGTCCCCAGTCGTTGAATGCACTGTCCCTTCGAGTGTGGATGTCCCCAGTTGTCGAATGCACTGTCCCTTCGAGTGTGGATGTCCCCTGTCATTGAATTCACTGTCCCTTTGAGTGTGGATGTCCCCAGTCGTTGAATGCACTGTCCCTTCGAGTGTGGATGTCCCCAGTTGTCGAATGCACTGTCCCCTCGAGTGTGGATGTGTCCAGTCGTTGAATGCACTGTCCCTTCGAGTGTGGATGTCCCCTGTCATTGAATTCACTGTCCCTTCGATTGTGGATGTCCCCAGTTGTCGAATGCACTGTCCCTTCGAGTGTGGATGTCCCCTGTCATTGAATTCACTGTCCCTTCGAGTGTGGATGTCCCCAGTTGTCGAATGCACTGTCCCTTCGAGTGTGGATGTCCCCTGTCATTGAATTCACTGTCCCTTCGAGTGTGGATGTCCCCAGTCGTCGAATGCACTGTCCCTTCGAGTGTGGATGTCCCCAGTTGTCGAATGCACTGTCCCTTCGAGTGTGGATGTCCCCTGTCATTGAATTCACTGTCCCTTCGAGTGTGGATGTCCCCAGTCGTCGAATGCACTGTCCCTTCGAGTGTGGATGTCCCCTGTCATTGAATTCACTGTCCCTTCGAGTGTGGATGTCCCCAGTCGTCGAATGCACTGTCCCTTCGAGTGTGGATGTCCCCAGTTGTCGAATGCACTGTCCCTTCGAGTGTGGATGTCCCCTGTCATTGAATTCACTGTCCCTTCGAGTGTGGATGTCCCCAGTCGTCGAATGCACTGTCCCTTCGAGTGTGGATGTCCTCAGTCGTCGAATGCACTGTCCCTTCGAGTGTGGATGTCCTCAGTCGTTGAATGCACTGTCCCTTCGAGTGTGAATGTCCCCAGTCGTCGAATGCACTGTCCCTTCGAGTGTGGATGTCCCCTGTCGTTGAATGCACTGTCCCTTCGAGTGTGGATGTCCCCAGTCGTTGAATGCACTGTCCCTTCGAGTGTGGATGTCCCCTGTCGTTGAATGCATTGTCCCTTCGAGTGTGGATGTCCCCAGTCGTTGAATGCACTGTCCCTTCGAGTGTGGATGTCCCCAGTCGTTGAATGCACTGTCCCTTCGAGTGTGGATGTCCCCAGTCTTTGAATGCACTGTCCCTTCGAGTGTGGATGTCCCCTGTCGTTGAATGCACTGTCCCTTCGGGTGTGGATGTCCCCAGTCGTTGAATGCACTGTCCCTTCGAGTGTGGATGTCCCCTGTCGTTGAATGCACTGTCCCTTCGAGTGTGAATGTCCCCAGTCGTTGAATGCACTGTCCCTTCGAGTGTGGATGTCCCCTGTCGTTGAATGCACTGTCCCTTCGAGTGTGAATGTCCCCAGTCGTTGAATGCACTGTCCCCTCGAGTGTGGATGTCCCCAGTCGTTGAATGCACTGTCCTTTCGAGTGTGGATGTCACCAGGAATTTTGTTCTCAAAATTCTTCACATATTTCGAGGTTATTGATCTATTAGGTTCCCTTTCTGAGTAGGGATACATTAACGTGGTGAAAAGGTTCGTGTATCGTCATGATCAGCAAAGCTGCACTAGTTAGGATCACCCATACTAGGTTGGTTTGCTGTGAGAGATTAGACAAAAGCCTCCCACCACACTAATGCGCAGTTGGCCAGTGTGGTGATGATAACTGGCCAAACCAAAGAGATAAATAAAGAAATTTCTGAGGCCTTTTTCCTGCAGTGGACTAGAAACCGCTGCGTTTGTTATTGTTAATATTACATCCAGTTTTGGTACTTTGATTTAATCTTGTTTGTTTTGACTTCATTGTGTTTAAAGGTTTAAAGTCCTCTCATGAATGGCAGAGGCAAGGGACTGTGACATTGCGCTATCAAGCAGTACAATGCTCTAGACTGACCATATTACATATGATCAGTGCCCAAGCCCCCTCTCTTATCCAAGCTAAGACCAAGGAGAGCCAGGCAATGGCTACTGATGACTCAGCAGATAGACCTACATTGTCTGTTGTGCGTATGTATGTGTATATGTGTGTGTCTGTTGTGCGTATGTATGTGTATATGTGTGTGTCTGTTGTGAGGGAATTCTTAATGATCGTTATATATGGGTAATATAAATTAATGCAATTAGTAGGCAGAGCTATATTAAGGCTAATGAGAATATTTTGGAAATAGTAGGCAGAGCTATATTAAGGTTAATGAGAATATTTTGGAAATAGTAGGCAGAGCTATATTAAGGTTAATGAGAATATTTTGAAAATAGTAGGCAGAGCTATATTAAGGTTAATGAGAATATTTTGAAAATAGTAGGCAGAGCTCTTTTAAGGTTAATGAGAATATTTTGGAAATAGTAGGCAGAGCTATATTAAGGTTAATGAGAATATTTTGGAAATAGTAGGCAGAGCTATATTAAGGTTAATGAGAATATTTTGGAAATAGTAGGCAGAGCTCTTTTAAGGTTAATGAGAATATTTTGGAAATAGTAGGCAGAGCTCTATTAAGGTTAATGAGAATATTTTGGAAATAGTAGGTAGAGCTATATTGAGGTTAATGAGAATATTTTGGAAATATTAGGCAGAGCTATATTAATGTTAATGAGAATATTTTGGAAATAGTAGGCAGAGCTATATTGAGGTTAATGAGAATATTTTGGAAATAGTAGGCAGAGCTCTTTTAAGGTTAATGAGAATATTTTGGAAATAGTAGGCAGAGCTCTATTAAGGTTAATGAGAATATTTTGGAAATAGTAGGCAGAGCTCTATTAAGGTTAATGAGAATATTTTGGAAATAGTAGGCAGAGCTATATTAAGGTTAATGAGAATATTTTGAAAATAGTAGGCAGAGCTATATTAAGGTTAATGAGAATATTTTGGAAATAGTAGGCAGAGCTATATTAAGGTTAATGAGAATATTTTGGAAATAGTAGGCAGAGCTATATTAAGGTTAATGAGAATATTTTGAAAATAGTAGGCAGAGCTCTATTAAGGTTAATGAGAATATTTTGGAAATAGTAGGCAGAGCTCTATTAAGGTTAATGAGAATATTTTGGAAATAGTAGGCAGAGCTCTATTAAGGTTAATGAGAATATTTTGGAAATAGTAGGCAGAGCTATATTAAGGTTAATGAGAATATTTTGGAAATAGTAGGCAGAGCTATATTAAGGTTAATGAGAATATTTTGAAAATAGTAGGCAGAGCTATATTAAGGTTAATGAGAATATTTTGAAAATAGTAGGCAGAGCTCTTTTAAGGTTAATGAGAATATTTTGGAAATAGTAGGCAGAGCTATATTAAGGTTAATGAGAATATTTTGGAAATAGTAGGCAGAGCTATATTAAGGTTAATGAGAATATTTTGGAAATAGTAGGCAGAGCTCTTTTAAGGTTAATGAGAATATTTTGGAAATAGTAGGCAGAGCTCTTTTAAGGTTAATGAGAATATTTTGGAAATAGTAGGCAGAGCTATATTAAGGTTAATGAGAATATTTTGAAAATAGTAGGCAGAGCTATATTAAGGTTAATGAGAATATTTTGGAAATAGTAGGCAGAGCTCTATTAAGGTTAATGAGAATATTTTGGAAATAGTAGGCAGAGCTATATTAAGGTTGATGAGAATATTTTGGAAATAGTAGGCAGAGCTCTATTAAGGTTAATGAGAATATTTTTGAAATAGTAGGCAGAGCTCTATTAAGGTTAATTAGAATATTTTGGAAATAGTAGGCAGAGCTATATTGAGGTTAATGAGAATATTTTGGAAATAGTAGGCAGAGCTATATTAAGGTTAATGAGAATATTTTGGAAATAGTAGGCAGAGCTATATTAAGGTTAATGAGAATATTTTGGAAATAGTAGGCAGAGCTCTTTTAAGGTTAATGAGAATATTTTGGAAATAGTAGGCAGAGCTATATTAAGGTTAATGAGAATATTTTGAAAATAGTAGGCAGAGCTATATTAAGGTTAATGAGAATATTTTGGAAATAGTAGGCAGAGCTCTTTTAAGGTTAATGAGAATATTTTGGAAATAGTAGGCAGAGCTCTATTAAGGTTAATGAGAATATTTTGGAAATAGTAGGCAGAGCTATATTGAGGTTAATGAGAATATTTTGGAAATATTAGGCAGAGCTATATTAAGGTTAATGAGAATATTTTGGAAATAGTAGGCAGAGCTCTTTTAAGGTTAATGAGAATATTTTGGAAATAGTAGGCAGAGCTCTATTAAGGTTAATGAGAATATTTTGGAAATAGTAGGCAGAGCTATATTAAGGTTAATGAGAATATTTTGGAAATAGTAGGCAGAGCTCTTTTAAGGTTAATGAGAATATTTTGGAAATAGTAGGCAGAGCTCTTTTAAGGTTAATGAGAATATTTTGGAAATAGTAGGCAGAGCTATATTAAGGTTAATGAGAATATTTTGAAAATAGTAGGCAGAGCTATATTAAGGTTAATGAGAATATTTTGGAAATAGTAGGCAGAGCTCTTTTAAGGTTAATGAGAATATTTTGGAAATAGTAGGCAGAGCTCTATTAAGGTTAATGAGAATATTTTGGAAATAGTAGGCAGAGCTATATTGAGGTTAATGAGAATATTTTGGAAATATTAGGCAGAGCTATATTAAGGTTAATGAGAATATTTTGGAAATAGTAGGCAGAGCTCTTTTAAGGTTAATGAGAATATTTTGGAAATAGTAGGCAGAGCT
>NC_090745.1:2330464-2352964 GCF_036898095.1 Palaemon carinicauda | reverse complement strand
ATGAATTAGTAACAGTGTCTTATACGAATTAGTAGCAGTGACTTACATGAAATAGTAGCAATGTCTTACATGAATTAGTAGCCGTGACTTGCATGAAATAATAGCAATGTCTTACATGAATTAGTAGCAGTGTCTTACACGAATTAGTAACAGTGTTTTACATGAATTATAGCAGTGTCCTACATGAATTAGTAGCAGTGTCCTACAGGAATTAGTAGCAATGTCTTACATAAATTAGTAGCAGTGTCTTACAGGAATTAGTAGCAATGTCTTACATAAATTAGTAGCAGTGTCCTACAGGAATTAGTAGCAATGTCTTACATGTATTGAATGTAAAAGATTTTAGATTTTAAGTTTATAGGCTACTGCATAGCAGTTTTGTGCTTTAATTGTTTCAATAATAAAAGGAAGCAAATGTCTTATCGCTGAAAAGTTTATGTAAGCACTATATAAGAAGACAAACAAAGTCTATCAAAAAAACATTTACTTTTTAGCTAAGAAATACAAATTTAACATCTTTGAGAACACTGGATGATGTTATGTACATGTACATGTAATGCACATTTATCAGTATGCATGACTTATATCAGTGGTATATACTTAATCAAATATCTATTTTTATAATATATTTTTATATATATATATATATATATATATATATATATATATATATATATATATATATATATATATATATATATATATATATATATATATTAATACTTCTTTGCATTGTAAATCATTTCCCATATAACTTCACAGAAACATTTTGTAAGGACCACAATTTAACGAAGTAGACACAAGCACGCTCCCAAAGAAAATGAAATATTGCATATTAATAATGACTGTAGCATAAAATATTGCATTACCATAATGGTGACTTTCATAATTACAGAAAACATTAAAAGTAATTAATGTTGAAATAAACAAATGTATTCTTTTACCAATGTCCCCACTGGTAATATTGAATTTTTTTTTTCTTTCTTTTTTTGTACCCACTGTAAAATGCAGGAGTGAACTTTTTATGCAAGAAAGTTTTTATGACATCCATTTCACCCACTACTTTTTTCGGGACATAAAGTTGCAGGCTGCTTTTAATGTACGATGGTTGGTATTTCGCTTTTTTGGTATGTTACTTGATTAAGCGATTCAACTTTAGAATATGTTTTTTTTTTTTTTTTTAATTTATTAAGACGTGTGCATTTAAGCAGGATATGAAAGAAATACCTTCGTAGAAACTGTAGAAGAGGAGAGAAATATATAAATTAGCGAACGGTAAGGAATAGAAATTAACAATACGAAGAGCTGGTTAAATGAACAGTATTATTATTATTATTATTATTATTATTATTATTATTATTATTATTATTATTATTATTATTATTATTATTACTAGCTCAAAGTTGGAGCAAATGCTTTTATGTTGACCAGGCTGACATGAGTCTTTTTATAGTTTATATATGACATATTTGTTTTTGACGTTGTTGATAGTTTATATGTTTTTATAGGACATATCTGTTTTGACATTGTTACTGTTTTTAGAATGATTTATTGTTAATTTATTCTCATCATTTATTTATTTCCTTATTTCCTTTCCTCACTGGGCTATTTTTCTCTATTGGAGCCCTTGGGCTTATAGCATCTTGCTTTTCCAACTAGGGTTGTAGCTTGACTAGTAATAATAATAATAATAATAATAATAATAATAATAATAATAGCTAAGCTGCAACCCTAACCGGAAAAGCAAGATGCTATAAGCCCAAGAAAGCAAGATGCTATAAGCCCAAGGGCTCGAACAGGGAAAAATAGCCCAGTGAGAAAGGGAAATAAGGCAATAGATAAACGATATAAGAAGTAATGAACAATTAAAATAAAATATTTTAAAAACCTTAAGAAAATTAAAACAGATATTTTATATTATATAAACTATAAAAAGACTTATGTCAGCTGTTCAACATAAATACCCTTTTCTAGCCCAAGCCAGAAGAATGTAAGAAATATATATTTAAGGAGTAAATTTGAGGCTTAACCAAGAAAATACATCTATCCCAGCCCCTTACGGAAAAAAAAAAATATTACAATTGGAAACTTGGCAGTAACTTGAAAGAAACAATGGTCTTCCACTGTCTTGGGTTAGAGTTCTCTTGCTTGAGGGTACACTCGGGCACGCTGCTCTATCTCATTTCTCTTCCTCTTGTTTTGTTGAAGATTTTATAAGTTTATATAGGAGATATTTATTTTAATCTTGTTGCTCTTCTCAAAATATTTTGTTTCATTCTTTTCTTTCCTCGCTGAGCTATTTTCCCTGTTGGAGCCCCTGGGCTTATAGCATCCTGCTTTTCCAATTAGGGTTATAGATTAGAAAGTAATAATAATAATAATAATAATAATAATAATAATAATAATAATAATAATAATAATAGTATCTGAACCATTGTCCTTGGACGACTTTCTGAAAAAAATTGAATCGGCTTTCAGGTCCACACGAATCACCGGCATTCCAATAACCATTTCTATAAAAAGAGGTGATGTTTAAATATTAAAGATTAATCCTCTTCCGAGAACAGCAGTTGAAATCTGTGCTGGAAAATCCATCGAAAAGAGAAACGGTTTTGTATCATGGAAATTTTGTGATGCCTCCATGTCCCATTTGTAAAAAACGACACATTTATTATTATTATTATTATTATTATTATTATTATTATAATTAGCTAAGCTACAACCATAGTTGAAAAAGCAGGATGCTATAAGCCAAGAGGCTCCAACAGGGAAAATAGCCCAGTGAGGAAACGAAAAAAGAAAAATAGAATATTTTAAGAAGAGTAACATTAAAATACACATCTATATAAACTATGAAAACTTTAACAAAACAAGAGGAAGAGAAATAAGATAGAATAGTGTGCTCGAGTATACCCTCAAGCAAGAGAACTCTAACCAAGAGAGTAGAAGACCATGGTACAGAGGCTATGGCACTACCCAAGACTAGAGAACAATGGTTTGATTTTGAAGTGTCCTTCTCCTAGAAGAGCTCCTTACCATAGCTAAAGAGTCTCTTGTACCCTTACTAAGAGGAAAGTGGCCACTGAACAATTGAGTGAAGAAGAATTGTTTAGTAATCTGTGTTGTCAGGTGTATGAGGACAGAGGAGAATATATAAAGAGTAGGCCAGACTATTCAGTGAGTGTGTGTTATGCAAAGGGAAAATGAACCGTAACCAGCGAGAAGGATCCGATGTGCACCATCTGGCCAGTCAAAAGACCCCATAACCCTCTAGCGGTAGTATCTCAACGGGTGGATTACTTTAGATGCTCCGAATGTGCCAGTGGTATTACCCTTATCCAGTGACGTTTTCAATTTATAAAAGCTTAGAGTGAATTTTGTATGCCTCGATAGAATAATGTTACTCTCGGTGTTCATATATTTTGTTCAGATGGGTACTTTTGTAGCTTATGCTGAGGGAGCCTTTATCTTTTTTCATTTCTGAACTGCGTAACTTTTTCTTTTTCATGTAATTAAAAAAGTGTAGGTTATCATCAACCAAGAAATGCCGTTTGATAACTTTCTAATTTCGGTGGCTTCTTCTAACACTACAATGCAATAACTATGTTCCTTTGAACCTGTAATACCTATATGGACACTCAAGGTTTAAAGGTCATTCATGAATGGCAGATGTAAGGAACAGTCACATTGCCCTAGGAGTATTATGCCTTAGAGACTGCCCTGGGACCAGGGAGGGCCAGGCAATGGCTGCTGATGGCTCAGGAGGTAGACCTCTAGGCTACCCTATCCATAGCTCAAAAGGATTGTGAGGTTGTAGGCACTACTAAAAATTATCAAGCTTCCGTGGGTCTCTAGCAATCCACAACCCTGCTCGATTGATGTAAGCATTGAGATGTGCATTAGTACAGCCTAAAGTCTTTTTCTTTTTTTTTTTCTTTTACCTTATAGTTAGATTGCATATTGGGTTATGCTTTAAGTATCTGAAGGCTCGATATGAACAAGACATCTTCATCCATCTTGGTTCGCTTCCTGCGCGCCTAAATCTTTATGTTTTCTTGGCATAGCTATTCCAAAAGTGACTCATTCTGTACGGTGTTAGTAGCTCCACGACTTTCTCCACAGCAATTGAGTTCAACTACCGTACCTGTTATCTAGTTCGCTGGTTATGCTGATGGAACAGAGACCCATGAGATTGTGAAGAGATGCTCTAATATTCTCCCTTCGTTCCAAGGGCTTCAAATACCCACCTACTCACAAATATGGACTTGGCAGTGACAATTGTCTTGTTTTTTTCCTTTGATTGCTTTGTGATATAGTTAACTGTTTAATATAAACTATTTTACATACATTCATATATTTCATTTTGTGTGTGTTATTCTTAATGTGTGACTTAATATACTCTCTCTCTCTCTCTCTCTCTCTCTCTCTCTCTCTCTCTCTCTCTCTCTCTCTCTCTCTCTCTCTCTCTCTCTATATATATATATATATATATATATATATATATATATGTGTGTGTGTGTGTGTGTGTGTGAGTGTGTGTGTTTATGTATATATGCATATATGTATATGCATACATACAGTACATACATACATACATATATATATATATATATATATATAGAGAGAGAGAGAGAGAGAGAGAGAGAGAGAGAGAGAGAGAGAGAGAGAGAGAGAGAGAGAGTATTAGGTCACACATATTAAGAATAACACACACAAAATGAAATATATGAAGATGTATGCATGTATATATGTACGTATGAATAAGCATATAAATGGTGGGTGCTTACTAATACTTGCAATTACTGCACATGTATATATGTATATACATAAATGTGCGTATATATACATATGAGTGTATGTATGTGTGTGTGTTTAATGGTACCTAAAATGTATGTATACCCTCGACTGTTTGTCAGCGAAGAGAGCTTTGGGTGTATTTAGGGAAAGGGAAAGGAATGGTGGAAGATGAAGAAGGGAGCCAGAGCAAATTGGAAGATTTAGCTTCGAATAGGGGCAGTGAAATTCAATTCAGTCTCGGTAGAAGTTGAAAGGATTAAAGGGACTTGGCCAATGAAAAACAGCAGACGATATAAATTTCATGAAAATCACAGGGTTTTCAAGAGAAGGAAGAAAAGAAGTATTTGCACTGGAACGACCGCAGCTAGGGAATAAAATGAATGCAGATGCAATTGGCTCGAAAAAAAGGCTTGTTGCAATCTCTTGTTATAAATTTATTGAGAATTGAGTGATTGGGGAAGACGATTAAAATGCTACTGGATCAGAAATACTGTTATATTTGCTGTCTTTCTGTTGGGGAGGACGATTAAAATGCTACTGGATCAGAAATACTGTTATATTTGCTGTCTTTCTGTTGGGGAGGACGATTAAAATGCTACTGGATCAGAAATACTGTTATGTTTGCTGTCTTTCTGTTGGGGAGGACGATTAAAATGCTACTGGATCAGAAATACTGTTATATTTGCTGTCTTTCTGTTGGGGAGGACGATTAAAATGCTACTGGAACAGAAATACTGTTATATTTGCTGTCTTTCTGTTGGGGAGGACGATTAAAATGCTACTGGATCAGAAATACTGTTATGTTTGCTGTCTTTCTGTTGGGGAGGACGATTAAAATGCTACTGGATCAGAAATACTGTTATATTTGCTGTCTTTCTGTTGGGGAGGACGATTAAAATGCTACTGGATCAGAAATACTGTTATGTTTGCTGTCTTTCTGTTGGGGAGGACGATTAAAATGCTACTGGATCAGAAATACTGTTATGTTTGCTGTCTTTCTGTTGGGGAGGACGATTAAAATGCTACTGGATCAGAAATACTGTTATATTTGCTGTCTTTCTGTTGGGGAGGACGATTAAAATGCTACTGGAACAGAAATACTGTTATATTTGCTGTCTTTCTGTTGGGGAGGACGATTAAAATGCTACTGGATCAGAAATACTGTTATATTTGCTGTCTTTCTGTTGGGGAGGACGATTAAAATGCTACTGGATCAGAAATACTGTTATATTTGCTGTCTTTCTGTTGGGGAGGACGATTAAAATGCTACTGGATCAGAAATACTGTTATATTTGCTGTCTTTCTGTTGGGGAGGACGATTAAAATGCTACTGGATCAGAAATACTGTTATATTTGCTGTCTTTCTGTTGGGGAGGACGATTAAAATGCTACTGGAACAGAAATACTGTTATATTTGCTGTCTTTCTGTTGGGGAGGACGATTAAAATGCTACTGGAACAGAAATACTGTTATATTTGCTGTCTTTCTGTTGGGGAGGACGATTAAAATGCTACTGGATCAGAAATACTGTTATATTTGCTGTCTTTCTGAAAGGATAGTAGATTGTTTGTGTATCGCCATGATCAGCAAAGCTGTACTAGTCAGGGCCATACATATTAGTTTGGTTTCCCGTGAGCGATTAGACTAAAGTCTCCCACCATCTCTTAATTCGCAATGGCCAGCGTAGTGATGAAATGGCCAAACCCCAGCCATGAATATACACATGCATGAGGCCTTTGTCCTGCAGTGGACCAGAAACAGATGATTTTGTTGTTGTTTATGTTATTGCTGTGTCTATTTTTGGATAAATTTAAGAAATTGGGTAATGCTGTAGGTTGTCCTTTAAATAACTTTAAAGAAGAATATAAAATTTTATTTCAATAGATTATGAGCGCGCATTGAAAATACTTTAATAGTTTTCTCTTCCTAAAACAATTTTTTAATTGTTTTCTCTGTATAAAACGATTTTTTTTTAATATTTTTCTCTTCCTACAGCGATTTTTTTAAGTTTTCTCTTCCTAAAACAATTTTATTAATAATCTTCTGTTCCTAAAGCGATTTTTAAATAGTTTTCTCTTCCTAAAACCATTTTTTAATAGTTTTCTCTTCTTAAAACAAGTTTTTAATAGTTTTCTCTTCCTAAAACAATTTCTTTTAATATTTTTCTCTTCCTAAAAGAATTTTTTAATAGTTTTCTCTTCCTAAGAAAATTTTTTATTAGTTTTATCGTCCTAAAACAATTTTTTAATAGTTTTCTTTTCCTAAAACATTTTTAATAGTTTTCTCTTCCTAAAACAATTTTTTAAATATTTTTCTCTTCCTAAAACAATTTTTTAAATATTTTTCTCTTCCTAAAACAATTTTTTAATAGTTTTCTCTTCCTAAAACAATTTTTTAATAGTCTTCTGTTCCTAAAACAATTTTCCAATAGTTTACTCTTCCTAAAGTAGATTCCTTTACCAGGATAATGATGTAGGACCAGATCGCCATTGGTAAAATTTCCTAGATATGGTGAAAATAAATAGGGAAAAATTCCTAAATTTGGTGAAAATAAATAGGGAAAAATTCCTAAATATGGTGAAAATAAATAGGGAAAAGTTCCTAAATGTGGTGAAAATAAATAGGGAAAAGTTCCTAAATGTGGTGAAAATAAATAGGGAAAAGTTCCTAAATGTGGTGAAAATAAATAGGGAAAAGTTCCTAAATATGGTGAAAATAAATAGGGAAAAGTTCCTAAATATGGTGAAAATAAACAGGGAAAAGTTCCTAACGATAGTGAAAATAGATAGGGAAAAGCTCCTAAATATGGTGAAAATAAACAAGGAAAAGTTCCTAAATAAGGTGAAAATAAATAGGGAAAAGTTCCTAAATATGGTGAAAATAAATAGGGAAAAGTTCCTAAATAAGGTGAAAATAAATAGGGAAAAGTTCCTAAATATGGTGAAAATAAATAGGGAAAAGTTCCTAAATATGGTGAAAATAAATGTGAGAAACTTCCACTGCTTCGAATATGTCCAAAACCTCTGGATAGAAAAATGCTAAACTCCAATTCGAATCCTTTCCATACATTTGGTTATTCATCTCTTATCCTCGTTTACCCTTCCTTCCTAATTCGTCAACCTAACTACAGTCAAATAAGTTCCTAGGGACGTTGAAAATAAATTGGAAAAAAATCCTAAAGATGGTGAAAATAAATTGGTAAAAGATTCTGAAAATGGTGAAAATAAATTGGTAAAAGTGTCTGAACATAGAAATAAACTAGTAAAAGTTTCTAAATGTGGTGAAAATAAAATCGTAAAATTTCATAAAGATGGTGGAAATGAATTGGTAAAACTTCCTAAAGATGTTGAAAATAATTTGGAAAAAGCTCCTTAATATGAAAATAAACTGGTAAAATTTTTTGAAGATGGTGAAAATAACTGGCAAAAGCTCCTTAATATGGTGAAAATAAACTGGTAAAAGTTCCTAAAAATAGTGGCAATACATTGGTAAAAGTTCCTTACGATTGTGAAAATAAATTGGTAAAAGTTTCTGAAGATGGTGAAAATAAATTGAAAAGTAACCATCGAAAAGAGGAACTGAGCTTATCAAATGTTGTTTGAAATTAATTAGTATTGAAATATGTATAAACAACAATTGCATATTGGTGACCGAAAAAAACAAAAGGTAATCGAACGTGTATTATATTTTAGCATATTTGTAATACATTAAATGCAAATGACCTCATGAAATAACGATAGAGGTTATGTCAAAGAATTGACACGTCTGTAAGTGAAAATATCATTAAAGAATTATTTTCTGATTTCAACTTATTTTCTTTAATTTCATAGGAAAACAAATGGAAATGAGAGCCCTGAAATGTCTTATTATTATTATTATTATTATTATTATTATTATTATTATTATTATTATTATTATTATTATTATTATTGATTGCTAAGCTACAACCCTAGTTGGAAAAACAGAATGCTATAAGCCCTGGGTCTTCAACAGGGAAAGTAGCCCATTGAGGAAAGGAAACAAGGAAAAATAATATATTTCAAGAACAGTAACATTAAAATAAATATCTCCTTTATAAGACAGAGGTTGTTTGAAATCCCCAATTGAATTATCATGCATATCTTTATCACAAAAGACAAAAATAAATTAATGACAAAAGACTGAGAAATAAATTAATGAAAAAGACAGAGAAATAAATTAATGACAAAAGACAGAGAAATAAATTAATGACAAAAGACAGAGAAATAAATCAATGACAAAAGACAGAGAAATAAATTAATGACAAAAGACAGAGAAGTAAATCAATGACAACAGACAGAGAAATAGTTTAATGACAAAAGACAGAGAAATAAATTAATAACAAAAGACAGAGAAATAAATTAATGACAAAAGACAGAGAAATAAATCAGTGACAAAAGACAGGGAAGTGAATTAATGACAAAAGACAGAGAAATAAAATAATGACAAGAGAGAGAGGAATAAATTAATGACAAAAGACAGAGAAATAAATTAATGTAAGGAAGTTTGTGTTTTACTAAGGTAAATAAAATTGATAGGTTTTTGTTGATCGAGGATGTTTTGAGTGTTCTCACTAGTGTCAACTGTGATTTGTTACATCTTGCGAGTAAAAAGATCATTTAATTAGTTGTATTGCAGTTCAGGAGTTTGTGGAATGGTTTGATTCAGATGAGGTACTTTAGATTATTCCTTATAAATATATATATATATATATATATATATATATATATATATATATATATATATATATATACATATATATATATATATATATATATATATACATATATATATACATATATATATATATATATATATATATATATATATATATATATATATATATATATATATATATATATATATATATATGCGTTTTGGATATACATATGTGCATATACTCTATATATATATATATATATATATATATATATATATATATATATATATATATATATATATATATGTATGTATATATATATGTATGTATATATATATGTGTATATATATATATATATATATATATATATATATATATATATATATATATATATATATGGGTGTGTGTGTGTGTTTGTGTATGTTTGTATCATATATGAGCATACATAAAAATTATTTATATGATTGTGAATATACATAAATACATACGCATTGCAATACTTTTATTAAAATGTGCAATATACATTTCCAGAATGAAGCAAGATAGAAGTCATTTTGCTAGATTTGTCTTTAAGTTAACGAATATAGGGAGACATCCTGTGTTCTACATTTGGTTATTCATCTCATACCCTCGTTTACCCTTTATTCCCAATTCGTCAACCAAATTACAGCCAAAACCCTTTTCATCTATACTCTTCACTTTCCCATCTATCTCTCCCGTTCTTTCTACGGGACCAAACCATATAAATAAGCTCATATCTTATACTAACCTTTTTTCATGCAGCATTTTTGTTTAGATCATTCATGTATAGTCTTCTAAACATTTTCTCTTACGTCACAGATAATGGGTGTCTGTAGAGTACATGCACTTTAACATGCACATGTTATATTTATATAATCATTTAACGCAATAAAGGGATTTATTAAATGGGCATATGCTATATGTAACATTTATCTATACATTCATATTTGCTCACATGTTTATTCATATATATATATATATATATATATATATATATATATATATATATATATATATATATATATATATATATATATGTGTGTGTGTGTGTGTGTGTGTGAGTTGTATCTTCCTTGGATTGCTATATATATATATATATATATATATATATATATATATATATATATATATATATATATATATATATATATATATATATATAGTGTTCTGTATATTACTGATCAAAAGGGAACTGAAATTGAATCAGGCATTAGATGCTGGCAGGGGGAATGCTGTAATAACCGCCTTTGAATCAAGAACAGCATTAAGTCATGAATGATATAGAATCAAGGTTTTAAGTGAAGGGGGACGGGAAATGGATTTGTAGGGCGGCAGTGGAAAGTAAATAGAACGAAAATGAAATGGGGATACATGATAATGATTGAGAGATAAGTTGAACGCATTTTAGTAGGTTGTTGTTGTATTTTGCGTTTTTGTTTGTTGTAGTTGTTGTAGCTGTTGTTGTTGTAGTAGGGAGAGGAGTTCCCACGCAAATATAAAGAGCTGCCTGATGTTTAAGCTCCCGAGTATCAGAACAATAGGGAAGGTGTGCCATAAATATTGAAAAAGGGATTAATCTAGTGAAAAGGATTTTGGTGGTTACGAAGGGGACTTTGGAATGGATTACTTTTTTTTATTAATGGATGGACGGAGAGAGAGAGAGAGAGAGAGAGAGAGAGAGAGAGAGAGAGAGAGAGAGAGAGAGAGAGAGTAGACTTCTCTTGCTATGTATTCCTAACAGGTTCGAGTTCCCAATGATTGCTGGAGATGCAAGTTGTGTCTATCGATAAAAGGAGCCTTCTAGAGACAAGGGAGCGTTGAATAGAGTGCGGGAGACGTCAATGGATGTGGAGAGAGTCAAGAGGCAGTGGCCATGGCGTGGAGTGGATGAAGTAGATGTAACAAAAAAAAAAAAAAAAAAAAATTATTAAGCGCAATCTGGTTCAAAATGTAGGATTTGCTTCTAAAGCAAATATCCCTTCGCGAAGTAATCATTTGCAGAATTCTATGCAAAATGGCGCTGATGAACGCGAATCAGGGAAAATATCTTTTTTTCGTTTGCCAGTGAATTTATGTTGGTCGAGAGAGAGAGAGAGAGAGAGAGAGAGAGAGAGAGAGAGAGAGAGAGAGAGAGAGGCTGAAAGAGATAGAGAAAGATATTGTTGGTAAGGGAAAATTGCGTTGGCAGTTGTAAGCTTCTGAAGTGACGTCGAAGTATATTAACATTTTTCAGTTCTGAAACATTCTATTCTGAAATATAATTGTTCTAAGCCCGTTATTCTGCTTATGTGATGAACGAAATAATAACTAACAAGTAAGTTATATTGGAAATATTTATTCTCATGTTGTTACTGCTCTTGAAATATTTTATTTTTCCTTGTTTCCTTTTCTCAATGGGCTATTTTCCCCGTTAAAGCCCCAGAGCTTATTGCATCCTGCTTTTCCAACTAGGGTTGTGGCCTATCAAGTAATAATAATAATAATAATAATAATAATAATAATAATAATAATAATAATATGGTATTATAGATGAGATTCGGTAATAGGAGCTAAGATCATAAAGAAATTATTTTGAGGAATATATCCTTTGTATAAAATTTATTGAATAGACTTAGGATTTTAAGCTTATAATGTTACATAATATACTGTATCAAAGAATATTTGCAATAAGATATGAATTGATATAGTAAGACAGGTGACTGATGGATTGATAGGGAAATATCATTGTGGCATAGACCAAAGAAGAGAGAATGTATGGAATAGATATTACTTATAAAAGGTCTGTGAGAAATTTTTAGATTAAAATGGAGAACTGTAGGGGGCACATAAGGATTTAAAAGTCTAAATAAATCCAATGATATGAAGTCGATGTTATAGGTGTTGAGTATATGTGATACAGAAAATGGTGGTTTGAAAGGTATTAAAAGATGAATTTCATGTTTGTATATATATTCAGGATAGTGAGTGGTGTACCAACCGTGTGTCACACGATCGTACATAGTTCATTTTGTGTATATATTATGCTTGTATCTTCGCTCTCCCCTCGCACAGATAATAACTTGAAAAAAAACATATCTGTTTTTCTCATCGGTAACGGTGTCTATTTTGAACAGGAAATCTCCTGTTGCCTTGAGCTTTTGTATATAAAGGAGAGTGTTCTATAATAAACTCACTCAGTTGCTTTCATCCTGTCTATGAGTCACAACCATCTCTCGGCACCGTCACATTTTTAGTGCGAGGTTGGTACAGTGGTTTAGTGTACTATGTCAACAATGTTTTTTATGAGTGGAGGAGGGACATGGAGTTTCAGAGTAAATGTTGTAAATGTAAGTTCAAAAATGTTGCAAAAGATGTTGCATAAGAAAATAGGTCATAATTAGTGTGATAGGGTTGGTGTTTGCAAATGCTGAATTGTTATAATGAAGATAAATTGCAGAAACTGCAAAAAATTTTGACAGTTTGCAACTTCTCCATTTATCATCGTTGATGCATAAGGATAATGGCGATTTAAATAACTTTCTTCTGATTGATATATCGAGGTGATGAGTAATGAATAGATGATAGAGTAGGAATCTCAGCAATCTTATCATCATCATCATCATCATCATCATCTCCTCCTACGCCTTTTGACGCGAAGGGCCTCGTTTAGATTTCGCCAGTCGTCTCTATCTTGAGCTTTTAATTCAATACCTCCCCATTCCTCATCTCATAATGCACACTTCATAGTCCTCAGTCATGTAGGCCTGAGTCTTCCAACTCATCATCATTCATCTCCTCCTACTCCTTTTTACGCAAAGGGCCTCGTTTAGATTTCGCCAGTCGTCTCTATCTTGAGCTTTTAATTCAATACTTCTCCATTTATCATCTCCTACTTCGCGCTTCATAGTCCTCAGTCATGTAGGCCTGAGTCTTCCAACTCATCATCATTCATTTCCTCCTACGCCTTTTGACGCAAAGGGCCTCGTTTAGATTTCGCCAGTCGTCTCTATCTTGAGCTTTTAATTCAATACTTCTCCATTTATCATCTCCTACTTCGCGCTTCATAGTCCTCAGCCATGTAGGCCTGGGTCTTCCAACTCTTCTAGTGCCTTGTGGAGCCCAGCTGAACGTTGTCTTTTCAAAAATTAGAAAAATGCCAGAAGGATTATCTCCTGGCTAGTACAGTTGTAAGGTGTTGGCTTAGCATCTGCATGGCAGTAGATCAATCCCATCACGGTACTATGAGTTAATCTATTTACTGGGGGACGACACTGATGTGTTTCGGAACCACAGTGGGGGCCTTGTCCGGCTGACGTTCTAGTGAGGGTCTATTCTGGTGATACTGTATGTGAAACCAGAGATCTTTACCTTTGCCTTTGCCTTCATCGACTAAAGATACAGGACCAGTAAGGTTATGAGAAATTACCTGACAATGCCACAGGATGCGTTTACTATATCCCTCTTAATTCATGTGAGAAATTTGCTATTTGTCTAACTTGTAATTCTCTTCAAAGCTAATTGAACTGTACAAAAAGGGTGTAAGATGTGTTCAATATAGCTGCATAATTTTTGTCCATGTTCCATCTAAAAATCATAGTATTAATTGGTCAATTGCAAATATAGCTGGGTCATTCCAATAACTTCTTGGAGTGAGATGACCTAGATTCAATGTTTTCTGAGAAAAAAAAAAGTTTGTTAATCTTAAAGTTGATCACCGATTGTACAAACTTGATCTATTAATCTCCAAACGACCCAAGAGCAGCATCAATTCTAATCTTTTGGAGCAGGTCTGTCTCCAGTGACACCTATTCATTAAAGGAATTATCTTTAAAGGTCGCTCATGAATGGCAGATCCAGTGACAGTTACAATGCCATGGTAGAACAATGCCCTAGAGACTGACAATACATAACTAAGTTCAGCACCCAAGCCCCCTCTCCACCCAAGTTCAGTCATATTTGTAAGAGTTAGTCCACCAATTAGTGACATTGTTGTTGTTATTATTATTATTATTATTATTATTATTATTATTATTATTATTGTTGTTATTATTATTATTATTGTTGTTGTTGTTCGTATTATTATTATTATTATTTGGTAAGCTACAACCCTAGTTGGAAAAGCAGGATGCTATAAGCCCTGGGACTCCAACAGGGAAAAGAAAGGAAAGGAAACAAGGAAAAATAAAAAATTTTAAGAACAATAATATTAAAATAAATATTCCGCGTAGATAAACATTAAGACACTAAAGCTACTATCATGGATGTTGCCTTCACAAGATTTCATTACAATAAATGAATATGTGGTAAATCTATGTTTTATCTTTTCCATGTTGAAATGTCCCTTTTACCCCCAAGGTATGTTTAAATTTCGAGCACATTTTGCAATATTTTTTTTTAATTGCTCTAACAGCCTTAATTTTTGTCATAGAGGGGTCAGGTTGATCTCATTCTTTTGGAAAATGCCTGAAGTTTATCAAAAAGTTATCAAAATTATGCAAAAACATGTAAATAACAGTGTTTTGTAAGAACGTACCGGTACGTCCTTTTGGGGGTGAAAGGGTTTTAAATCAGTTTTGTTGATGATTATTGCTCAAGGTGTTCACGACAAAAATCCAAGACGAAAAGTAAAATGAACGAAGTGTCACATATTTTGCATTCAACATTTCACAGTGTGAAACTGGTAGTCACTTAAAGACTCATTATTTATGTGGAGTCAAATTCAGTTTATGAAGTGAATGCAAAAAGTATATCTGCGTTCCTCCCTGTAAAAAAAGAAGAGAAAAAATAAATTTTTTTATAGACTCCTTAATTACCTTTTAAGGGTAGAGCCAGCGTCTGGTTAAATTCAAATACTGGGTTCCATCACATGCGAATATTATAACGCAAAATTATGTGAAAGGTATTGATAAACTTATTTTTGTATGTTTATGCTGTTTCACAGTGAATAGGTTTATAATAATTATCAATGGCTATGAAAATTTGTTATCTCTCTCTCTCTCTCTCTCTCTCTCTCTCTCTCTCTCTCTCTCTCTCTCTCTCTCTCTCTCTCTCTCTCTCTCTCTTTATATATATATATATATATATATATATATATATATATATATATATATATATATATATATTCTTGAAATATTTTATTTTGATTGTTTATTAGTTCTATTGTGGTTTATATTCTTGTTTTCTTTCCTCACTGGGCTATTTTTCCTGTTGTAGCCATTGGGCTTGTATCATCTTGCTTTTCTAACTAGGGTTGTAGCTTAGCTTACAATAATAATAATAATAATAATAATAATAATAATAATAATGATAGTAATAATAAAATCCCTTTCTGAAAGAGATACCTTAACGTGGTGAAATGATTTTTTTATCGCAATGATCAGCAAAATTGTACTAGACAGGGCAGCCCATACTAGGTTGGTTTGCTGTGAGTGATCTGATTAAAGTGTCCCACTAACACCAATCTGCAGTAGCTAGGGTGTTGATGAAAACTGGCCAAACCCCAGACATGAATAAGAACGTTTGAGGCCTTTGTCTTGCAGTGAGCTGCATTTGTTTTTGTTGGTTATATATATATATATATATATATATATATATATATATATATATATATATATATATATATATATATATTCGTAAATAATGGATTGGTTAGATCAGTGGTTCCCAACCTGTGGTACGCGTACCACTAGTGGTACGCGAGGGCCTTCCAGGTGGTACGCGAACACTTTCGGGGTCATGAACGATTTTTAGTTATATTTTACTTCACAAAGATGTGTACTGCCTAACACAAGATAATCTGGCAACGATTTGCAACTGTTGCCACACGCCACCCACTGGTCCCATCCGTTCTCCGTTGATCCAGCCGATCTGCCTGTTGGGACCGGGGAACAAGAGGAACTCACAGATATCCAGGCTGACGAGACAGCAAAGATGAAGCACAAAGAATGCTCTCCTTTAAACTTCTGGGTGAGCATGGCCTCCTCGTACCCGACGCTAGCCCGTCATGCTGTTCCCCAGCTGCTGATTTTCCCCTCGACGTGGGAGTGCGAGCAGGGGTTCTCAGCCTTCATGGCCATCAAGTCGAAGAGCCGGAACCGTCTTGCTGCGCCCGGGCATGATTTCCGATGTGCTGTGAGCAAAGTCATGCCCCGCATTGACCAGCTGGTGGAGAAGAAGCAGATACAGCCCTCGCATTGAGTTGTTGTTTTTTTAGTTAATTTGCGTCTTCTATTTTTACAATTATAGAAATAAAGTGGTATCTGATCGAATTTAGTTTCTCTGGAACCAGGTGGTACGCGGCGACTGTACGGGACCTCCAAGTGGTACTTGATCACAAAAAGGTTGGGAATCACTGGGTTAGATAGTGGGACAGTCGTATTGGAACTGCGAGTGTGTCAAAGAAATGGGAAGAATAACGCAGTGCTTATTGAGAGATTCGACACACTGCTGATGAACCCTCTGTGTAGATATTTGAAACTACTAATGTTCTGGAATGTTTACAGTACATTGGGTCCTCTGTGGAGAAGGTGATTGATGAATGTGGCACTAACTGCTGTGTTAAATTTTCTGGAGTCAAAAATTTATTGTTTGTGTGTGTATGTGTAACATAGGCTGTACTGTTGTATTTTCTGGAGTCATCTGTTCAAGGAAACTGCTTATTGCAGACAAAAATTTATTGTTTGTGTGCGTATGTGTATGATAGATTGTGTTGTTGTATTTTCTGGAGCCATCTGTTAAAAGAAAGTGTTTATTGTCGAAAAAAAAATTATTGTTTGTGTGTGTATGTGTATCATAGGAAGAGAGATACCTCTTTGCGCGGTACAGTATTACCGCAACTGCAGTTAACTCTATCTGGAGTTACCCAACCTCGGCTTTATTGCATTTTTTTCCAATAGATTTTTCCCTGCTATCGTAACTTTATTAAAGAAGTGGAAGATTTTAGTTTTCCCTCCTTTATTGTTATTGATTCTCAGCAAAATCATCTTTTGTTTTTTGTACCGGAGACACCATTAAATTTCTCTTAATGTCGTACCCAAATTGGTCTTACTTTTTAATTACAAGCGAGATTCTTAAATGAGTATTAAAAGGCAAATCCTCGGTAGACTTGATTTAATTTAATCGTTTTTTCTTTAATATACATCTTATCATCCCGATATGAAACGTCAGAAAAGCCTTCTTAATCTGGAATAGAAAAAAATATTTCCTAGTGTTATTCCAGCTACCTTTCCTTCAGTAGGGCTCAAAGCTGCATAGTATTCTACAAGTGTTATTCCAGCTACCTTTCCTTTAGTAGGGCTCCTTTCTACATAGTACCCTACAAGTGTTATTCCAGCTACCTTTCCTCTAGTAGGGCTTAATGCTGCATAGTATTCTACAAGAGTTATTCCAGCTACCTTTCCTTTAGTAGAGCTCAGTGCTACATAGTATTATACAAGTGTTATTCCAGCTACCTTTCCTTTAGTAGGGCTCATTTCTACATAGTACCCTACAAGTGTTATTCCAGCTACCTTTCCTCTAGTAGGGCTCAATGCTGCATAGTATTCTACAAGAGTTATTCCAGCTACCTTTCCTTTAGTAGAGCTCAGTGCTACATAGTATTATACAAGTGTTATTCCAGCTACCTTTCCTTTAGTAGGGCTCAATGCTACATAGTATTATACAAGTGTTATTCCAGGTACCTTTCCTTTAGTAGGTCTCAATGCTACATAGTATTATACAAGTGTTATTCCAGCTACCTTTCCTTTAGTAGGGCTCAATGCTACATAGTATTATACAAGTGTTATTCTAGGTACCTTTCCTTTAGTAGGTCTCAGTGCTACATAGTATTATACAAGTGTTATTCCAGCTACCCTTCCTTTAGTAGGGCTCAGTGCTACATAGTATTATACAAGTGTTATTCCAGCTACCTTTCCTTCAGTAGGGCTCAGTGCTACATAGTATTATACAAGTGTTATTCCAGCTACCTTTCCTTTAGTAGGGCTCAGTGCTACATAGTATTATACAAGTGTTATACCAGGTACCTTTCCTTCAGTAGGGCTCAGTGCTACATAGTATTATACAAGTGTTATTCCAGCTACCTTTCCTTCAGTAGGGCTCAGTGCTACATAGTATTATACAAGTGTTATTCCAGGTACCTTTCCTTCAGTAGGGCTCAATGCTACATAGTATTAAACAAGTGTTATACCAGGTACCTTTCCTTTAGTACGGCTCAGTGCTACATAGTATTATACAAGTGTTATTCCAGGTACCTTTCCTTTAGTAGGTCTCAATACTACATAGTATTATACAAGTGTTATACCAGGTACCTTTCCTTTAGTAGGGCTCAGTGCTACATAGTATTATACAAGTGTTATTCCAGCTACCTTTCCTTTAGTAGGGCTCAATGCTACATAGTATTATACAAGTGTTATTCCAGCTACCTTTCCTCTAGTAGGGCTCAATGCTGCATAGTATTCTACAAGTGTTATTCCAGGTACCTTTCCTTTAGTAGGGCTCAATGCTGCATAGTATTATACAAGTGTTATTCCAGGTACCTTTCCTTTAGTAGATCTTAATGCTACATAGTATTATACAAGTATTATTCCAGGTACCTTTCCTTTAGTAGGTCTCAATACTACATAGTATTATACAAGTGTTATACCAGGTACCTTTCCTTTAGTAGGGCTCAGTGCTACATAGTATTATACAAGTGTTATTCCAGCTACCTTTCCTTTAGTAGAGCTCAATGCTGCATAGTATTATACAAGTGTTATTCCAGGTACCTTTCCTTTAGTAGATCTTAATGCTACATAGTATTATACAAGTGTTATACCAGGTACCTTTCCTTTAGTAGGGCTCAGTGCTGCATAGTATTATACAAGTGTTATTCCAGCTACCCTTCCTTTAGTAGGGCTCAGTGCTACATAGTATTATACAAGTGTTATTTCAGGTACCTTTCCTTTAGTAGGGCTCAGTGCTACATAGTATAATACAAGTGTTATTCCAGCTACCTTTCCTTTAGTAGAGCTCAATGCTACATAGTATTATACAAGTGTTATTCCAGGTACCTTTCCTTTAGTAGATCTTAATGCTACATAGTATTATACAAGTGTTATACCAGGTACCTTTCCTTTAGTAGGGCTCAGTGCTACATAGTATTATACAAGTGTTATACCAGGTACCTTTCCTTTAGTAGGGCTCAGTGCTACATAGTATTATACAAGTGTTATACCAGGTACCTTTCGTTTAGTAGTTCTCAATGCTACATAATATTCTACAAGTGTTATTCCAGGTACCTTTCCTTTAGTAGGGCTCAATGCTACATAGTATTATACAAGTGTTATTCCAGGTACCTTTCCTTTAGTAGAGCTCAATGCTACATAGTATTCTACAAGTGTTATTCCAAGTACCTTTCCTTTAGTAGGTCTCAATGCTACACAGTATTATACAAGTGTTATACCAGGTACCTTTCCTTTAGTAGGTCTCAATGCTACATAGTATTCTACAAGTGTTATTCCAGGTATCTTTCCTTTAGGAGGTCTCAATGCTACATAGTATTATACAAGTGTTATACCAGGTACCTTTCCTTTAGTAGGGCTCAATGCTACATAGTATTATACAAGTGTTATTCCAGCTACCTTTCCTTTAGTAGGTCTCAATGCTACATAGTATTATACAAGTGTTATTCCAGCTACCTTTCCTTCAGTAGGGCTCAAAGCTGCATAGTATTCTACAAGTGTTATTCCAGCTACCTTTCCTTTAGTAGGGCTCATTTCTACATAGTACCCTACAAGTGTTATTCCAGCTACCTTTCCTCTAGTAGGGCTCAATGCTGCATATTATTCTACAAGAGTTATTCCTGCTACCTTTCCTTTAGTAGAGCTCAGTGCTACATAGTATTATACAAGTGTTATTCCAGCTACCTTTCCTTTAGTAGGGCTCATTTCTACATAGTACACTACAAGTGTTATTCCAGCTACCTTTCCGCTAGTAGGGCTCAATGCTGCATAGTATTCTACAAGAGTTATTCCAGCTACCTTTCCTTTAGTAGAGCTCAGTGCTACATAGTATTATACAAGTGTTATTCCAGCTACCTTTCCTTTAGTAAGGCTCAATGCTACATAGTATTATACAAGTGTTATTCCAGGTACCTTTCCTTTAGTAGGTCTCAATGCTACATAGTATTATACAAGTGTTATACCAGCTACCTTTCCTTTAGTAGGGCTCAATGCTACATAGTATTATACAAGTGTTATTCCAGGTACCTTTCCTTTAGTAGGTCTCAGTGCTACATAGTATTATACAAGTGTTATTCCAGCTACCCTTCCTTTAGTAGGGCTCAGTGCTACATAGTATTATACAAGTGTTATTCCAGCTACCTTTCCTTCAGTAGGGCTCAGTGCTACATAGTATTATACAAGTGTTATTCCAGCTACCTTTCCTTTAGTAGGGGTCAGTGCTACATAGTATTATACAAGTGTTATACCAGGTACCTTTCCTTCAGTAGGGCTCAGTGCTACATAGTATTATACAAGTGTTATTCCAGCTACCTTTCCTTCAGTAGGGCTCAGTGTTACATAGTATTATACAATTGTTATTCCAGCTACCTTTCCTTCAGTAGGGCTCAATGCTACATAGTATTATACAAGTGTTATACCAGGTACCTTTCCTTTAGTAGGGCTCAGTGCTACATAGTATTATACAAGTGTTATTCCAGGTACCTTTCCTTTAGTAGGTCTCAATGCTACATAATATTATACAAGTGTTATACCAGGTACCTTTCCTTTAGTAGGGCTCAGTGCTACATAGTATTATACAAGTGTTATTCCAGCTACCTTTCCTTTAGTAGGGCTCAATGCTACATAGTATTATACAAGTGTTATTCCAGCTACCTTTCCTCTAGTAGGGCTCAGTGCTACATAGTATTATACAAGTGTTATTCCAGCTACCTTTCCTTTAGTAGAGCTCAATGCTACATAGTATTATACAAGTGTTATTCCAGGTACCTTTCCTTTAGTAGATCTTAATGCTACATAGTATTATACAAGTGTTATACCAGGTACCTTTCCTTTAGTAGGGCTCAGTGCTGCATAGTATTATACAAGTGTTATACCAGGTACCTTTCCTTTAGTAGGGCTCAGTGCTACATAGTATTATACAAGTGTTATTCCAGCTACCTTTCCTTTAGTAGAGCTCAATGCTACATAGTATTATACAAGTGTTATTCCAGGTACCTTTCCTTTAGTAGATCTTAATGCTACATAGTATTATACAAGTGTTATACCAGGTACCTTTCCTTTAGTAGGGCTCAGTGCTGCATAGTATTATACAAGTGTTATACCAGGTACCTTTCCTTTAGTAGGACTCAGTGCTACATAGTATTATACAAGTGTTATACCAGGTACCTTTCCTTTAGTAGGTCTCAATGCTACATAATATTCTACAAGTGTTATCTCCAGGTACCTTTCCTTTAGTAGGGCTCAGTGCTACATAGTATTATACAAGTGTTATACCAGGTACCTTTCCTTTAGTAGGGCTCAATGCTACATAGTATTATACAAGTGTTATACCAGGTACCTTTCCTTTAGTAGGACTCAGTGCTACATAGTATTATACAAGTGTTATTCCAGCTGCCCTTCCTTTAGTAGGTCTCAATGCTACATAGTATTATACAAGTGTTATACCAGGTACCTTTCCTTTAGTAGGTCTCAATGCTACATAGTATTATACAAGTGTTATTCCAGCTACCCTTCCTTTAGTCAGTGCTCAGTGCTACATAGTATTATACAAGTGTTATTCCAGCTACCCTTCCTATAGTAGGGCTCAGTGCTACATAGTATTATACAAGTGTTATTTCAGGTACCTTTCCTTTAGCAGGTCTCAATGCTACATAGTATTATACAAGTGTTATACCAGGTACCTTTCCTTTAGTAGGGCTCAGTGCTACATAGTATTATACAAGTGTTATTCCAGCTACCCTTCCTTTAGTAGGGCTCAGTGCTACATAGTATTATACAAGTGTTATTCCAGCTACATTTCCTTTAGTA
>NC_090745.1:2320082-2322582 GCF_036898095.1 Palaemon carinicauda | reverse complement strand
TGATAGTCAATGTTTTTAGAATTTCAATTTTCCTAATAGCCTGCAGTGTTTTTTTTTTTTTTTTTTCTGCTGAGCCCCTTTGTGCAATATATTTTTTTATTGATATTTCTTCCATGATTATAATTAATGCTTTTAGAATTTCAATTCTGTTATTAGCCTTATGCAATATTTTTTTTTTTCTGTTAATATCTCTTCCATGGTGGTAATCTAAGTTTTCAAAATTTTATTTCTGCTATGAGCCCCTTTGTGCAATATATCTTTTATTTATATTTCTTCTATGATGATAATTAATGCTTTTAGAATTCCAATTCTGTTATTAGCTTTGTGCTATATTTATTTTTATTAATAGCTCTACCATAATGATAATGTAGGTTTTCAAATTCTGTTTCTGCTATGAGACCCTTTGTGCAATATAATTTTTTTTTATTAATATTTCTTCCAGGTTGATAATCAATGTTTTTAGCATTTCAATTCTGCTATTAGCCTCTATGTGCAATATTTTTTATTGATATCTCTTCCATGATGGTAATCTAGGTTTTCAAAATTTTATTTTTGCTAATAGCCCCTCTGTAGAATATTTTTTTATTGGTATCTTTTCCATCATGATGACATAGGTTTTGAAAATGTAAATTCTCATTTGAGCCCCTTTGTGCTTTTTTTTTTTTTTTAGACATCTTCCATGATAATAATGATAGTAATCATAAAGATGATGATTAGCATATTAAAGCAAAATATATTAGCAATATCAGAAGAATATTTAAACCAGCTGATACTATTCGCGTCTATCTAGTATCATATTTTTTTATTCAGAAGAGTACTTTTTATTGACATCATAATTTCTTTTTATTAAATCTCAGTTTCTTCGGCTGCTTTTTCTTAATACCTTAATTGGTCTTTTATGATAGTGGTGCAATGGTTGCACCTCTGTGCTTCGTTAGCCTTGTATCCGAGGTCCCTTTTCATGATGGCCACCGTACCCTAGATTTTTGCTGTCTGCACAGGTCTCTTTTCAAGATGGCCACCGTACCCTAGATTTTAGCAGTCTGCACAGGTCTCTTTTCAAGATGGCCACCGTACCCTAGATTTTAGCAGTCTGCACAGGTCTCTTTTCAAGATGGCCACCGTACCCTAGATTTTAGCAGTCTGCACAGGTCTCTTTTCAAGATGGCCACCGTACCCTAGATTTTAGCAGTCTGCACAGGTCTCTTTTCAAGATTGGCCACCGTACCCTAGATTTTAGCAGTCTGCACAGGTCTCCTTTTCAAGATGGCCACCGTACCCTAGATTTTAGCAGTCTGCACAGGTCTCTTTTCAAGATGGCCACCGTACCCTAGATTTTAGCAGTCTGCACAGGTCTCTTTTCAAGATGGCCACCTTACCCTAGATTTTAGCAGTCTGCACAGGTCTCTTTTCAAGATGGCCACCTTACCCTAGATTTTAGCAGTCTGCACAGGTCTCTTTTCAAGATGGCCACCGTACCCTAGATTTTAGCAGTCTGCACAGGTCTCTTTTCAAGATGGCCACCTTACCCTAGATTTAGCAGTCTGCACAGGTCTCTTTTCAAGATGGCCACCGTACCCTAGATTTTAGCAGTCTGCACAGGTCTCTTTTCAAGATGGCCACCGTACCCTAGATTTTAGCTGTCTGCACAGGTCTCTTTTCAAGATGGCCACCGTACCCTAGATTTTAGCAGTCTGCACAGGTCTCTTTTCAAGATGGCCACCGTACCCTAGATTTTAGCAGTCTGCACAGGTCTCTTTTCAAGATGGCCACCGTACCCTAGATTTCAGCAATCTGCACAGGTCTCTTTTCAAGATGGCCACCGTACCTTAGATTTTAGCAGTCTGCACAGGTCTCTTTTCAAGATGGCCACCGTACCCTAGATTTTAGCAATCTGCACAGGTCTCTTTTCAATATGGCCACCGTTTCCTTGATGGCAGCAATCTGCACAGGTCTCTTTTCAAGATGGCCGCCGTTCCCTTGGTGGCAGCAATCTGCACTTCATTTATGCTTGGGCACTTTGGTGTTGCCTGAAGGTATTGTCTCAGGTTATTCCGATTTCTTTCAGATCATTCTTTAGTTCTTGATCTTTTGTTATTTTTCTGCCTCTCAGCTCTATTAAGGCCAAAATCAACTGGGTAGTGTCACATCTATAATATTTGCTGTTTTTTCAGTGTGTAATATCTTATATGTATTGGAAACTGTATTTATAGAAAATTCTTTTGTGTATAAGCCGACCAGGCTTATACACATGTCCCACCTATTTACCAAACATATATACAACTGAATATTGAAAATTAATTACATGATTTTGTGTGTGTCAGAAATATTTTTTCTCATTCAGTGGCCCAGATTTAGTAAAGGTTTATGGATAGCATATAAACATTCAGAAGATTTGATTTATATTTACTTAGATCTTGCGCCAAATTCAGTTGGAAACCCTTGAGACCGATGCAGCGAACTAGTTCACATCGTTCTGCCAAAGTTCTAAACGAAACAT
>NC_090745.1:2305082-2312582 GCF_036898095.1 Palaemon carinicauda | reverse complement strand
CACCAACCAGTAAAAAATGATAAAGTACGTATTAAAATACACAATTTTCCGTGTATTTATGATAAATAAAATAACCCACAATGTATGAAAAATTAAATTTATTTATCTTTCGAAGGGACCATCTCCCTTCCTGTTTTCTGAAGAGGAATGGAGATGGTCCCCTTCGAAAGATAAATAAATTTCATTTTCATACATTGTAGGTTATTTTATTTAAAGTATGGTAAAATTACGGTCGCCTGTATTTTACTGAAATACTGCTGAGAACATTATATCTTAACGGAGAATTTCCGATTAAAATTACGGTTTTTTAACAGTATATTTGTTGTCAGTTGCTTTTTTTTTTTTTCGTGGGACAAGCAAGTACGAAAAAAGATCGAATTCATTAGAGAATGAAAGTGGACCAATAAATGCATAACTGTCAACATCGTTTAAGCATTCCAGGCCAAAGTGCAATTAGAACTTTAAGGGCAATTCCTACTGCAAAGCCTTTGGAATTGTGAAGCAGCTCTCTGAAAACTATATTTCAAATTTTATTTTGGAATCATGTCATTTCTATTTATTTATTTATTTCTAATATTATTTTCGATGTTTTTCTCAAGGATGTGAGCAAATTTGACCTAGTTTCCTATGGCAATCAACTATAAACCTCATTTTCCTTTTACTTTCATTATATGTATAAAGGGGACATGTTACATTACCGTATTATTTTAATTTTCATTAAATTTCTCGTCACTAAATTGGTGATAGATGATGCATTCCCATAGAATGAATATAGATACAAAAATCAAGGGGGTCTTTATAGATCTAGTTTAATTTATTAGTTATGCATGATATATTCTCTTAGATTTTGTTGGGGATTATCACAACTACTGTTTTTATTATTATTATTATTATTATTATTATTATTATTATTATTATTATTATTATTATTATTATGTAGCTAGATATTTGGTTCCTGTTGAAATTAAGCGATTTACTGTCTTAATCGTAATGGTATCCGAACATCTTTAGTAATCCAAATTCACGTATACACACACTACACACACACACACACACACACACACACACATATATATATCTATATATATAATATATATAATATATATATATATATATATATATGTGTGTGTGTGTGTGTGTGTGTGTATATATACTGCAAGGATAGTCGAGACACACACACACATATATATATATATATATATATATATATATAAATATATATATATATATATATATAAATATATATATATATATATATATATATATATATATATATATATATATATATATATATATATTTATATATATATACGCGCGTGTGTGTGTGGACTATCCTTCCAGTCATTATTTAATTCTCCCAATAAGTAGCCTTGATTTGATTCCATTTTGTCAATATTTGAGAGATTTTGTTAATTAGATTAATTTCTCACCACGGTCGTTTTGACAGCTCCCGCTCATTATGGGATACAAGACACTCATGGCGGGTTTAAGACCAAGAGTTTCCATTCTTTTTGTCACTTAAGCGATTTTAAAAACTATATACATAATGTTTGCATTTATACTAGTGTACGCGACCCGTCATAAGTGACAGCTAAATATTTAGATTATGTACACATGCGTACCTTCCTCTCACCAGAGTATGACTGCTCTCTCTCTCTCTTCCCCCTTACCTGAGGAACAGGGAGAGCCGATGTGACTGGAAATATATATATAATATAATATATATATATATATATATATATATATATATATATATACATATATATACACATATTTATATGTATATATATGTATAACACATATTTATATGTATATATATGTATGTGCGTGTGTATGTGTATATGTATATATATATATATATATATATATAATATATATATATTATATATATATATATATATAAATATATATAATATATATATACAGTAGATATGTATATGTGTATATTATAAAACCAGACACTTATTCTTTATTATATGAGGTAGATGTGTGTATACATATGAATATATATGTATGCATGTATGAATGTATTCGTGGGTGCATGTAGAGGTAGATAAATCTGATTTGAGAAAATATGCTTTATACATTTCATTCATTCTTGATTAATATGATTATAGTCTCCTTTGATTGAGGAAATCATTATAATGCAGTTAACTCTTGAAACACGAATTTATCGGTTCCCTTGAAAGTAATTGAATTAATTTTTGTTAAATCCTAACAAAAAAAGATTAGATTTCAATTGACTTGCAATAAGTTATATAATTTGTATTTGAATAATATTTTTAAATTATTTATCTTAATATATCACTTTTCCAGTTGTACCAACCGTGATGTCACACGATCGTACATAGTAACGACATTTCATTTTTTTTTATGTATTATGCTTGGTATCTTCGCTATCCCCTCGCACTGATAAGAACCTAAAATAACATGTCTGTTTTTCTCACCGTTAACTCTTAACCGGTGGGCTTTTCGGTTGAACATGAAATTGCCTGTTATGTTTTGTAAGCCCTTTTTTGCCTGGAGTCTATGTATATATAAACGAGTGTTCTGTAATAAAGTTTACTCAGTTGCTTTCATCCTGCCTTTGAGTCACAATCTTCTCTCGGCCCGTCACACAGTAATAGTTGTAGAGCGATTTTGCACACATGTTTTGTTCAGGAATTTCAATATTTTAGAATTACACAAAATGTTTGTTAGATATATGTGAAATTACAATAAGATAATTTGTTTGACATGTTAATCTGAAATATTCGGTACATAATTGTAGATTATCTATTTATTTATTTATTAGTTTTTTTAATAATGCAAATACTGCTTTTCTAACTAGGGATGTAGCTTACCTAGTAATAATTATCTCTCCTATATAATAAAAGACCAAGTGTCTGTATATATATATATATATATATATATATATATATATATATATATATATATATATTATATATATATATATATATTTATATATATATATTGTATATTTATATATAACATATGTATATATAAATATATTTATATATATACATATATACTACTGTTATATATACATACATACATACATATATATATATATATATATATATATATATATATATATATATATATATCATTACTTGCTAAACTATAACCCTAGTTGGAAAAGCAAGATAATATAAGCCCAAGGGCTCCAACAGGGAAAAATAGCCCAGTGAGGAAAGGAACTAAGGAAATAAATAAACGATATGAGAAATATCTTGTTACGTCCAACTGCATTGCCAGACATGTAGCTATTCGGTAATCTCCTCGTCATTCGTGTAGGGGGAGAGGGAGTAATCATACCCTGGTAAAAGGGGTTATAGTTCGAAAGGGGAAGGGGTAAGGAAGGCTTGAACCTGTGTGTACATATCTAGATAATTAGCGGGTCAATGCGGACGGGTCGCGTATACTATTCTCAATTTCTTTTATGAGTCGCAATTGCACCGACTCGCAGCGGTGCCCTTTTAGCTCGGAAATGTTTCCTGCTATCTGATTGGTTAGAATGATTTTGTCCAACCAATCAGCGATCAGGAAACTTTTCCGAGCTAAAAGGGCACCGCTGCGAGTCGGTGTAAATGCGCCTCGTTAAAAAAAATTGAATATAGTAACAATAAGCATCATTAACTGATAATTGATCAGCTAACATTAGAAGTCGCCTTCCTTTCATCTTCGCGCAACATCAGACGTATAATTTTTTCCCCAAACATTTACAGAAAGCGCGAGTGCTAATAAAATCCCCCAAAATACTGTATATATAACGTTAGTTCGGACACAAGCTGTCAGCCAGATACATTACGGATAACGTATAGCAAGTGTTTTAGTTGGCAACTTTTCCCCCAATAACTCCTGGAGACATAATTTACTGTGGTGTGTAAAAGAAGAGGCAGCCAGAAGGTGGGGGGGGGGGGGGGAGAGGGTTATCTCCATACCATCCCACCACCCTAAGAACCATCCTTCCAGTTATGCCCTTACACACCGACCCCATCCAGACCCTCCTTGCCTCTCTACGACCTAACCCCCCCCCCCCCCTCCCTCTCTCCCTCCGTTTGGGTTTCCCGACGATACTGTGCAGGAAGAGCGCCGGCCATTTGAATCAAGATGACAGGGTATCCCCGGGCGATATAGATAGATAAAGCGAGAGAGAGAGAGAGAGAGAGAGAGAGAGAGAGAGAGAGAGAGAGAGAGAGAGAGAGAGGGGGGGGGGTATTTTTGCGATTATTTAGTTTCGTTTATTCCTTTCGAAGTTGAACGTCGTTATCATCTCGTGAAAATAACTAGATTGATAAACTATCTTGAATGCAGCTATAGGTTAAGAAAAGGAAAGGCTTTAGAAAGGGCCTGCAGTTCGGTTTGGGTTCGAGAGAGAGAGAGAGAGAGAGAGAGAGAGAGAGAGAGAGAGAGAGAGAGAGAGAGAGAGAGAGAGTCCTCCTCCTCCTCCTGTCCATTCCCCGTTTCTCGGGGTATAAGGAGGCGCTTATCCTAGGAAACCTTCTCGCCTCATATCATAAATATTTACGCTCCTTCCACCGGCAATCTTTTATTATCGGAATTTCCTAGTTACTTCGTTTGCCTATCTTCATCGACGCTCATTCGGGCCTCCGAAGAGGCTTCGAAGAGAGTGTGAGATAACTCTCTCTCTCTCTCTCTCTCTCTCACTCTCTCTCTCTCTCTCTCTCTCTCTCTCAACAAGTACCTAGTTACTTCGTTTGCCTATCTTCATCGACGTTCATTCGGGCCTCCGAAGATGCTTCGAAGAGAGAGAGAGAGTGAGATAACTCTCTCTCTCTCTCTCTCTCTCTCTCTCTCTCTCTCTCTCTCTCTCTCTCTCTCTCTCTCTCTCAACAAGTACCTGCGCATTCGGGCCAAAGTTGGTACGTCACTTGTGTTTATCGTTGCGCAGTGTAAGCGACACCCGTTAGCGGTGGTATTGATTTTAATTTTTGTTGCTTGACACTCCTCCCCCCCCCTCCCTTCCCTCCTCTCCCCTCATTCCCACCACCCTTTCCCCTCTCGGTCCAGAACCCGTCCCCTTTTTCTCTAGTTCATACGTACAAACACGTACATCCACATGCACACACACAGGGACGTACATGAACCCCTCTGAGCGCTCCGTTGGACCTCTCATCTATACTATTCCCCTCCCCTCCCCTCCCCTAACAATCCCAAACATCCCATCATAACTCTCTCTCTCTCTCTCTCTCTCTCTCTCTCTCTCTCTCTCTCTCTCTCTCTCTCTCTCTCTCTCTCTCTCTCCTATTTCTTTTATATCTCTTCGTTTTTTTCCCCCAAGAGATAGTAAACGCGGCTCGCTGTGGTTGTGAAGCTTTTTCGCCGGGAAGCGACCATAGTATTTTATCTCCTCGTTACTTTTTTATTTATTTATTTTTTTTTTATAATTTTGCCGGGTTTATTAAACGTAAATTATTAATCAGTACAAATAGAAACATATGCAAGAGTTAAAACTTGAAATATCTTTTTTATTAAACAAAAATTATTCATCAGTAAAAATATAAACATTTGCAAGACTTAAAACTTGAAATTTCCTTTTTTCCCATTAAACGGAAATTATTCATCCAGTAAAAACATATTAGTAAAGGGTTGAAATTTAAATCTCTTTTTATGTTAAGATACGAAAATTATTCTTCTCTAAAAACAGACATATTTGCAATAGTTAAAACTTGAAAAAATATCTTTTTTCTCATTAAACGAAAATAATTTTTCAGTAAAAACATATTTACAAGGGTCAAAACATGAAATGCCTTTCTTTTTTATTAAACTAAAATTATTCATCTGTAAGAAAACTTCAAATATCTTTTTTTTTTTATTAAACTAAAATTATAATATCAGTATAAACCGGAATATTTGCAAGAGTTAAAACTTGAAATTTCTTTTTTTTTTTAACCAACCGAAAATTATTCATCTGTTAAAACTTAATTTTTTTTAAACGAAAATTAGTCATCAACAAAAACATTTTAAAATTATGCATCAGTAAAAACAGACATATTTGCAAGAGTTGAAACTTGAAATCTATTCTTCTTTTACTAAACGAAAAATTATTCGTTAGCAAAAACATATTTTAAAATTATTCATCAGTAAAAACAGAAACTTTTGCAAGAGTTAAAACTTGAAATTCTGTTTAAGTTGTTTGTAGAGTAAAAGAAACTTTGAGACCAATTTGGTGAGAAGCATCCTTGATTTCTCCTAACCAAATAATAATAATAATAATAATAATAATTAACATCTAATTATTTGATGAGGGGGAAAGAGCGCTGTGTACGATTTTTCTTTTTAAATAATACCAGCAATAGTAATTCGCTCATTTATTCTTTACGATTTAAATTACATTGCTATTATAATGCATTTCTCAAAGATGGGCAATACACGTAAAGTCATTAAACTTTCACTTGCAAATCAACATTTTAATCCAACAATTTTTTTTTTTTTTTTTTTTAGAACTTTTCGACTCTACATGCTTTAATGTGTATA
Organism: Palaemon carinicauda; assembly: GCF_036898095.1. Classification (NCBI taxonomy): domain Eukaryota; kingdom Metazoa; phylum Arthropoda; class Malacostraca; order Decapoda; family Palaemonidae; genus Palaemon; species Palaemon carinicauda. Next base: position 2,306,081 of record NC_090745.1, on the reverse strand, counting down.
TAATTTATCACATTTGCGTTAAGAGTAAATTGCAGTATAACAGTTTTACTTTCTTCATGTTATTATGTATATATGATTTATCAATTGTGGATTTTAAGTAAATTGCAGTATAGAAGTTTTCCTATCTACGTGATTTAACGTGTATATACTTTATCACGTGTATTTATAGTAAATCTGCAATAGACATTCAGTAATACGTGCATTCACGTGCATGCTTATGAATGAATAAACTATTTTGAGTTGTGAAATAAAAAGCTGAAATGGTAGAAAAATGCGCGAAATGTACAAAGTAACCTAACTAAATCAAACTATTGGTCTCTAGTCTTGGGTAGTGCCATAGCCTCTGTACTATGGTCTTACACTGTCTTGGGTAGAGTTCTTTTGCTTGAGGGTACACTTGGGCAAACTATTCTATCTTATTTCTCTTCCTCTTGTTTTGTTAAAGTTTATATAGTTTATATAGGAAATATTTTATTTATTTTAATGTTACTTTCTGGAATTATTTTATTTTTCCTTGTTTCCTTTCCTCACTGGGCTATTTTCCCTGTTGGGGCCCCTGGGCTAATAGCATCCTGCTTTTCCAACTAGGGTTGTAGCTTAGTGAGTAATAATAATAATAATAATAATAATAATAATAATAATAATAACAGACGGCCGCATTTCACATGACCAATCTGACTGTTGCACTGTTATGAATCGGATGAATAACTACTTTTCACTACTTTTTTAAGTAGAGAGAATTCGTCCTCTATATGAGTTGTAATGCGTAATTTTAATAAAATCTTCCCCTCTTTTGTGATTACGTCGGAAAGCACACATTAGCAGATTTATGAAAATGATTGTTCATATTGATAATGCACATTAATGCCTCTTTTGAAGCTGGTTGATGATACTTTTAATTAGATTAGTGATCAATGGCAATATTTTAGTTGTATTACGTTGGAATAAGCTGCTTTTTTGTATGCAACTTCTCTTTATGGGAAAAGTCGAACTGTTATA
>NC_090745.1:2287582-2300082 GCF_036898095.1 Palaemon carinicauda | reverse complement strand
ATGAATATTCGAATACGCCCGAAATTAGATGTTCGGAAACGGATGAATTAATTGTGTAAAAACAGAATGTTTAATGAGGGTAAACTACAAATTTTTTACAGTTTACGATTATTTCTGTAATTTGCGGTAATTTTTTTAAATCGATACTTCAACTCAAGCTCTTTGACGATGAATTAAGTCGAGCTATAGCTTTTTTTTTTTTTTTTTTTTTTTTTTTGCGTGTGTGCGTGCGCATGGACCGGGGCTCTCAGACAGTCAGTTATGGTATGCGAAGACTGATTTGATAGGAATATTGCAAGACCAGCCAAAAAAAAAAAAAATAATTAAAATCTTGTGTTTATATTTTTGACTGTAATGGAGGTTGACTTCTTTGCCTAGGATGGTACAGTTGACTTCATTAATGCCGGTACACTTCTTGGAAAGTTATGGAGACGTCTGTCATATATACATTATATTAGTTTAGCGCTGTGTTTAGCAAAAGAGGAAACTGTTGTCAACGCGGCATATAAAACAAAGTCGTTTTATTAATTTTACGAAGTGCTCTATGAGTCAAACTCGACTCTTACAGAGCTGGCTCAAGTAAATTTGGGTGATAGAAATACTTATATTTGAGCTAGTAGCGAAATACAAAGTAAATATATAGAAAGAATCGGGAATGGATGGATAAGGGCAAAACGAAAAGGGGCCTAACCCCAAAGGAATAAAAAGATTTGCCTCTAGAGGGTTGATAAATACTATAGTAATTTTTTTTAGCGAGGCAGATTTGCGCCGAGTCGCAGCTGTGCCCTTTTAGCTCGGAAAAGTTTCCTGATCGCTGATTGGTTGGACAAGATCATTCTAACCAATCAGCGATCACGAAACTTTTCCGAGCTAAAAGGGCACCGCTGCGAGTCGGTGCAAATCTGCCTCGCTAAAAGAAATGGACTATAGGAATCACCGATAAACAAGTTTAGAATGATAACACTTGGCAGGCTCGTAAGAATTCCTAGCAACATTATTCTATTCACGAGTTTCTTATATTCTGAGAAAACTAGTGTACACGACCTGTCAAAAATGATGATTTAATATTTGAATAGCTACGCACGCATACGCACCTACCTTTCACCACGGTATGACTAATCTCGTTCCCCCGTCCCTAGAGATGGGGAGAGCTGAGCATGACCGGATATATATATATATATATATATATATATATATATATATATATATATATGTGTGTGTGTGTGTGTGTGTGTGTGTGTGTGTGTATCTATCTATCTATCTATCTATATTTATATATATATATATATATATATATATATATATCTATATATATATATATATATATATATATATATATATATATATATAAAACCAGACACTTGCTCTTTATTATATAGGAGATATGATCTAAAAATTGGCACTTAGGATAATAGTATGTTCCTTTAAATACAATCCATAGTCTCGTCCACTGATTTAATTGACAGCATATCCTTCTCAGGCCAAACCGTTTATTCCATTCAAATGTGAGTTTGAAGAAATAATAGAAAGTACGTTTTTGTGAGTCTTAAGTAACCGTTCTGTCAGTAGCAGTAGGAATCGAATCACTGGTTTCTTGAATTATGCCAAATGCTTGGTTCAGTTAATTGTGTTTGACTTAGAACCACGACATTATAAATGCTCCCCATAGCAAAATTGTCCTTTAATAATTTCTTTTGTTAGATTCCAGACAATTCACCTTAGAACTCCTTGCTTTCGTTTTAACAACAAATACAGCCGTATCTAGTCCACTGCAGGACAAAGGCCTCAGACTTGTTGTTAGGCATGTTTTTATAGTTTATATAGGAAATATTTATTTATTTATAAAATATTTTATTTTTCCTGTTTCCTTTCCTCACTGGGCTATTTTCCCTGTTGGGGCCCCCGGGTTTATAGCATCCTGCTTTTCCAACTAGGGTTGTAGCTCAGCAAGTAATAATAATAATGATAATAATAATAATAATGTCTCTGGTTTGGCCATTTACATCACCACGCTGACCACTGCGGATTGGCGATGGCAGGAGACATGTCTAATCGCCCACGGCAAATCAACCTAGTATAGGTAACCCTGACTAGTACTGTACACCGTTGCTGATCATGGTGATAAACAAACCCCTTCACCGCCTTAATATATCAGCAATGGCTTAAAATAAGTCTTAAATGAAGGGTCCTTACTTCCTTACTGTTTATCAGACGAATTTGAACTCTGAGATTGATTGATTGATTGATTTAAAGTTTTCAGGCATCCTGACATCTGAGTTCATTAACCCTGATATCATTTATTTTATATGAAAATTAAAAGAATATTCAATTAAAACCATAAAAGTTGAATGTCATTATACAAGTTAGATAGTTTTCAAAAGACCTTCTTCTGAAATAAATCTAAAAATGCCACTTGCATTGTAGGATACATCATGTCCAAGAATCTTGGCAAGAATGAACCTGCCACCCTCACCTCGAGTCTCAAAAAAATATCTATTCCTTAAGTGAACTCTGAGTAGTCTCGTGATTGCGTCATTGGTCCCAATTCGAGTGACGCATGGTTTTTTAGTAATTGATTACTCAAGATTAAGTGGTTGGCTATAAAGGTTTAACAGAGTAACAGAGTCGTTAGAGGGTCTTGAATCTAATATCCAGACGTCAGTCGAAATAAACAAGCTTACACAAATGCACAAACACACTGACATGACTGAGGCCCTTATCCTGCAATGGACTATTAATGGCTGCTGATGATGATGAGGATGATATATATGTATATATAAATATATATATATATATATATATATATATATATATATATATATATATATATATATATATATATATATATATATATATACAGTATATATATATATATATATATATATATATATATATATATATATATATATATATATATACATATATCGGGCTAAGTTCTCAAAAAAAAAAATTATTAAGACCGGGTCGCTTTCGCCAGTTTTGGGAAAGAATGCAGTAAGTTGCAGCAGACGCTGGAAATTCAAGCAACTGCAAAAGCATTTATTTTTTTCCTCGCCAAGGTTATTTTTCTTGCTTCTGCTTCAGCCCCATTTGGAAGGATGAATACTTTTTTTTTATGAAGTATCATTAACTCTTCCTAGTTCACTTAGAGTTTCTTTTCTATTTATTCATTTATTCTCTTTTTTGTTTTTTTTCCCATCTTCGTTATTTTATTATTTGTATTTCTTTTGTCTGTTTTTTCTGAATTTTTATTAGTTGTAATTGAAGAAATGGTTGACTTTGGAAAGTCTCATTTGACATATTGCTTTTTTAAGGACCGAGATGTTTACTACTGTAGATGTTGTAGATTCATTGTCTGCACGACAGTATGTTACCTTTCTTTTATTACTTTGAAGCTAATTATTTACCTTAATTTAGAATTTATTGATTTATTGAGTTCTGCACACTGAAAATGCCACTGCTAAACAGATTAGCAAGTAAAAAAATAATTATTACAACCTTTTTTTACTACTTCTTTGAAGGTAATTGTTTACCTTATTTTAAAATCTATTGAATTACCCACTCTGAAAATGCTACTGCTAAACAGATGAGCAAATAAAAAGTAATTATCACAACACATAAATAAAAAGTAATTATCACAACACCTATTTGGACTAGAAGCCAAACAGCGAAATTGTGAATTTTGTCGCCTCCGCTCGGGTAGGGGGGTGAGGTTGTTTTGGGGGGTGCACTCTAAACCCTGTTGAGATTCCGTGTGAGGGGAGACTAATTCAGAAGCAAGTGAGATGCGAGGGACAGAGAGCAGTGGAAGAAGTTAACGGGGGAAGAGAGGGAGGCGGGGATGATGATTAAGAATGGAAACCAGAGACAGGAAAACAAGAGGAAATTCGTGGGGGGGAGGATGAAGCTCGTCTGGAAGAATCAAGTTAATGGAACCGGGATCTGACTACGAATAGTTAATGTGAAACTTTCGTCTATGGAATGTGTTTAGGTTTAAAGACCGCTCGTGAATGGCAGAGGCAAGGGGCATTGGCAATGCCTTAGCAGGACAATGCCCTAGAGACTGACCATATATAGCCAACACATGACAGCGCCCAAGTGGCAATGCCTTAGCAGGACAATGCCCTAGAGACTGACCATATATAGCCAACACATGACAGCGCCCAAGTGGCAATGCCTTAGCAGGACAATGCCCTAGAGACTGACCATATATAGCCAACACATGACAGCACCCAAGTGGCAATGCCTTAGCAGGACAATGCCCTAGAGAATACCATATATAGCCAACACATGACAGCGCCCAAGTGGCAATGCCTTAGCAGGACAATGCCCTAGAGACTGACCATATATAGCCAACACATGACAGCACCCAAGTGGCAATGCCTTAGCAGGACAATGCCCTAGAGAATGACCATATATAGCCAACATATGACAGCGCCCAAGCCCCCTCTCCACCCAAGCTAGGACCAGGGAGGGCTAGGTAATCGCTCCTCATGACTCAGCAGGTAGACATAGGCTCCCCCAAACCCCCCCTCCATCCTTAGCTTTCCAGGAGGACGAGGTAGCAGACACTACAGGAAACTATCAAGTTTAAACGTACTCGAACCTCAGTCTGGCAGATCGTTAGGCTGGGACGTTACCAATAGGCTAGGGTTAAAAGCAAAACTGTCAGCGCTTCGCTTCATTAGAAATTTGGTGTATAAAGCAGACGAGATTTTAAGATTTAGAACGGGTTTATCTGGGTTTCTTGTGTCTTCTTAAATCTCCGCAATGAGATGAGATTAATTAAGAACGGTGAGTTTATTAAATGGTCTGGGAGATTTTCTTCAAGGCAATAATAAAAGAAGCGCATTATACGAAAGAGCGCCAGGAGTGAATCTTTTTATTGCTAAGACATGGAGAGTGGTACTAAGAAGACCAATAAATTTTCGTGGTTTTTCCCTGGTATGTTAAAATGCACAACTGCCGATACAATGGTAAGTAAATTTGATAAAAATTCATATCCATATTTTCATATTGGATTATATATATATATATATATATATATATATATGCATATATATATATATATGTATACAAATGTATGTATATATATACACATATATATATATGTATACAAATGTATGTATATATATATATATATTGGCGTGCTACTGTTATAAGCACACATTGAGTAAGTGTTGTTTCAGATGTATGTAAATGGATTAACTGAATACATGTTAATAGTTTTTAAGTATTTATTCTATAAAAACAACAGAGTTAAACATCTCCATCACTGGAGGAAGCTGGGTTGGTCCAGATGACCAATTCTGGTGAAGTATAGATATGAACTGACTAAATTATCGATATCACAGATATCGTATGCTTAGTTTACTTTAGACACGTCACAAACTCGGAAGACACCTGCATCCGGTGACGTCACAAACTTTCACACGCTGAGACAATGTGTTGACGTTTAGGAAGAATGTCAATTTGCCGAGGTTTGCATAGGTTTGCATTGTATGTCCTGTTTACGATTTGAATGACTACAGCAAATCCCAGGGTTAGCTCCTCCAACCAACATGACATATTACGTCATTTGTTTTAAACATGTAATATTAACTATTCTAATCATTACATATATACATATATATATCTATATATATATATATATATATATATATATATACATATATATATATATATATATATATATATATATATATATATATATATATATACCATCTTACTTGAGGCAATCGATTTGCATATGTTTGTTTTTACGCATGCGTATAGCAGCACACTTCTACAGATTATCAGTAAACGATAACAGATATAAACATGCTAACGAAGTCTTGCACGATTGTTGCTAGTAAAAAAAAAAAAAATAATAATTTTAAGGCAGATATAGAATATGAAAAAGGAATCATTTTAATTAAAAGGCAAATAGAAATATCTTTTTTTTTCGAGTATAAAATTTTAAGGAGAGTACAGTGTTGTTTAAAGAGAATTCAAGTACAGCTTCGTTTGCTATCAGTAGAAGAGAATTTATTGAAGCTTTACCAAGGAATTGATATATCATCCAAGTACGTTTTTTATAGCCACTTAGATATGCACCACTGATTACTCTTTTAGGGACATTTATAGCCATGGTAGATGTAGAAGTTACTTCGCATTATTATGTGAATTATATTCGGTACAGCTTGACTTCCTTGGTCCATGTCTTCCAAGTGAAAAGAGACGTATGTTATGTCATTCTTTCATTATTAAGACTAACTATGGATTTCGGAGATTCTGGTCTTGTAAATGACGTGCAGATCGCTTAGAGAAGTTACAATACACACCTACGATATGAAAGTGCTGTACACGCTCTTGAAAATGTCAGCTTAAGTAGGTAACCAGGGCATATACACACCTACACTATAAAGGTGCTTCTGAGGCTACCCATAAACATCAGCTCAAGTGGGTAATCAGGACACATATACACCTAAACTATGAAAGTGCGTCTGACGCTATCTTAAAACGTCATCTAAAGGGGGTATTGAGGTAAACATACACACACTTATAAAAGTGAGGCTGACGCTACCTAAAAACGTCAGCTTAATTGGGTAACCAGGTCACATACACCTACACGATAAAAGTGCGTCTGGCGCTACTTAAAAAACCTCAATTTAAGTGGATAACCAGGGCACACACACCTACACGATGAAAGTGCGTCTGGCGCTACCTTAAAACGTAGTCTTAAGTGGATAATCAGGTAAACATACACACACTTTAAAATTGAGTCTGACGTTGCCTAAAACGTCATCTTAAGTGGATAATCAGGACACATGCACACCTACACTAAAAAAGGGGGTCTGATGCTACCTAAAACCTCAGCTTAAGTAGGTAATCAGGACCCTTCAGCCGGAGTCAGAATATTGAAGTGACGTACGAGAGCAACAATTTCGTTGAGGGTCGGACAAATGTTCGTGATTTCTTTGATTAATACGGAACATTCGATAAATGCTGGCGACCAATTCACGCCAGATACCGTGCTAATGATCGATGTCGGTCCACTCTTTCATCGTAGGCTGGCATTAGTCATCGTTCGCTGTACACAAGTAATGGAAATGGGATCTCGGGTGGTTTAGTATCGTATTAGACCAAACTCTGAAGTTTATTTATTATGTTATGGTTTAGTATGTTTTGAATAACATCTAAAGTTTTGGAATGATCTTCCTAATCGGGTAGTTGAATCAGTAGAACTTCAAAAGTTCAAAGTTGCAGCAAATGTGTTTATGTTGAACAGGCTGACATGAGTCTTTTTATAGTTTATATATGACATATATGTTTTGACGTTGTTACTGTTTGTAGAATGATTTATTGTTAATTTGTTCTCATCATTTATTTATTTCCTTATTTCCTTTCCTCAATGGGCTATTTTTCCCTGTTGGAGCCCTTGGGCTTATAGCATCTTAGCTTTTCCAACTAGGGTTGTAGCTTGGCTAGTGATAATAATAATAATAATAATAATAATAATAATAATAATAATAATAGAGAATGAGAGTAATTTTCGGATCTCCTCTCAAGTAGGTTACGTTTAAGTAGATTGACAAATGCTCTTAGCTTTTATATCTGTTGGTTTTATTAGTTAGCTATATATATATATATATATATATATATATATATATATATATATATATATATATATATATATATATATATATATATATATATATATATATATATATATATATTCAGTTGACGTATATAATACCAGTGCTATTTGTATATTGAAAGTGATGATGATAATGAAAGGACTTATTTGGATATTTAACATATCGGTTGAAGTATGGCAAAACATCATAAATCTGTTGGAAGCATATTTGAATGATTTTTATATATTTCAAATATTAAGTCTTCCTTTGTAGTGTTGAATTAAATTTAAATAGTGAAAAAATACACATGAATTTTGGTGTTTAAAAGATCAAGGGATAAATCCAGCCTGAATCGCGCGAATTATTTATGATTTTTGCCAATGTCATTATAACGAATAAAATGACTGAATAATTGTATGAATGTTCCAATTTATAAAACACAGATAGTAATATAAATTAAGCAGCTCCTCTAGGAGAATGTCACTCCAAAATCAAACCATTGTTTTCTAGTCTTGGGTAGTGCCATATCCTCTGTACCATGGTCTTTCAGTATTAGGTTAGAGTTCTCTGGCTTGAGGGCACACTCGGGCACACTATTCTATTTATTTCTCTTCCTCTCGTTTTGTTAAAATTTTCATAGTTTATTTTAATGTTACTGTTCTTAAAATATTTTATTTTTCCTAGTTTCTTTTCCTCACCGGGCTATTTTCCCTGTTGGAGCCCCTGGGCTTATAGCATCCTGCTCTTCCAGCTAGGGTTTTAGCTTAGCAATTAATAATAATAATAATAATAATAATAATAATAATAATAATAATAATAATAATAATAATCAAGTCTTCAAAGACCGCATATCAGTCCCCTCATTTCCTGGTTCTGAAGAGGACAAATAAAAAAAAATAAAAAAGTGAAAGAGAAAATAGCGGAACAATTCTCAATACAAATAACCTGAAATAAGTTACGTTAATTACTTCTCGCAAAACTTTCCAATTTCGCAGCTTGACGACGACGAAAACTTGGAAAAGTAATATTAGAATCCCAGCAGTAGAAAAGACGAGGGAAGTAATTGTTTTTTATTTCTTGTCTTCGCAAACATTTAAGTGAAACAAATTATGAGAACAGGGGAAGGGACCAGATGAATTTGGAAAGAATCGTAAGACAGAAAAGAAGAGGTTTTTTCTGTTTGATTATTTCTTTGAGACGAAGTTTTCATGAAGGGGAGAGAGAGAGAGAGAGAGAGAGAGAGAGAGAGAGAGAGAGAGAGAGAGAGAGAGATTCGCACTTTTGGTATCATCTTGATGGAGTCTAATTCATCGTAGGCACCAAGTATTCTACTGAAGGAGTTAGTCTTCTTTTTTATACTAATATGAGATGATGTGGAGAGAGAGAGAGAGAGAGAGAGAGAGAGAGAGAGAGAGAGAGAGAGAGAGAGAGAGAGAAATTCACACTTTTGGTATCATCTTGATGGAGTATAATTCATCATGGGCACCAGGTAGTTCTTCTGCTGTAGGAGTTAGTCTTCTTTTTATACTAATATGAGGTGATGTGGAGAGAGAGAGAGAGAGAGAGAGAGAGAGAGAGAGAGAGAGAGAGAGAGAGAGAGAGTTATAAGAATTTTGGATGTCTCAAAGACTTTTTAAGGCCAAAAGCGGAGACTCCATCTTATCTAACTTACTCTTGAATTTGTTTGGCGTGAAACTGTTCGCTAAATCCGCTGGAGAGAGAGAGAGAGAGAGAGAGAGAGAGAGAGAGAGAGAGAGAGAGAGAGAGAGAGAGAGAGAGAACCAGTGGGCAGACTGTGTATAAAGAGCACTTGGTTTTTGCAAAGAGGAATACCGTTTTAAAAAAGATAGCATTAATAATATTAAGATCTTTTTAAAAGATCTTTTTTGTTCGCTGCTGTTGGAAATATCTGCGGATTCCTTCCTCTGAGGTAACGGAGGAGGCAATGTCTGTTGGCTGAGAAATGAGCATCTTGGGATTGAAAATAATTACACTCGAGGAGAAGCCTTTGTATCGCCTTGGCATAAACAGCCTGGATGTGGCCGCTCAGTCTGATTTTAAGAGGAAAACAGCTTAACTCTCCCAAGACTTGTCTTTAAACGTGTATCTATTTGACATAATTGTCGTATTGTGTAGGGAGGAAGAAACGTTTACTGCATAGTTTGAGGAAAATAGCTTAACTCTCTCAAGAATTATCTTAAACATTTAGATGTTTTGACAAGATTGTCTTATTATGTAGGGATGAAGAAACGTTTACAGAATAGTTTTGAGGAAAATAGCTTAACTCTGGCAAAATTTATCTTTAAATGTTTAGATTTTTTATAAAATTGTCTTTATTTGTAGGGAAGAAAGAAATGTCTAAATAATAGTTTTTAACTCTCCCAAGAATTAACTTAAACATTTAAATGGTTGAAACAAAATTGCCTTATTATGAATATGAAAAACGTTTACGGAATAGTTTTTAAGAAATCAGTTATTAGTAGAATTCCAGTTCCTGGATAAATGTTTATTATAATTTATTAAATTCGAATAAAAAACCCAATGTTTTTCACCCTTTTACCCCCAAGGTATGTTGAATTTTCAAGCACATTTTGCTATATCTTTTTTTTTTTTTCAAATTGCTCTAACAGCCTTAATTTTTGTCATAGAAAGGTCAGGTTGGTCTCATTCTTTTGGAAAATGCTTGGAGTTTCTCGTAAAGTTATCAAAAATCTGCAAAAACATGTAAATAACAGTGTTTTGCAAGAACGTACCGGTACGTCCATTGGGGGTGAAAGGGGTCAGATCTCGCCCTGTCGTACCTAATATCAGTTATGCTATTCAAACTAAGTTATACCAAGACGCTTCTGGAAAGGGAGGCATGCCAAGCATTCCGTCTGTGGAATGTCTATCCTTAAAAAAAAACAAAGAAAAAAAAACAGCGAGGGAGTTACCTTACAATCGCCATGTGATGATGATGATGATGATGATGATAAGTCTCGCAGGTGTTAAACTCCGCAGGATAAAATTGGGTTCAAAGGGAGCTTCGGTAGGAATGGAATATCCATGGAATGCTCTCCTACCTCCTACTTCCTCATACCTCCTACCTACCTCTCCCCTTTCCACTCCCCCTCACCAATGCCAGAAGACATCATATCTCGTTCATGGAAACCTCAGCTTTACTACGAGAAGTAGGAGGAGGAAGAGGAGGAGGAGGAGGAGGAGAAGGAGTTAGAGGGATACGATGAGGAAAGGGTTTTAAGGGGGGAGGGGGCAGAGCTCTTTCCTAAGAAGATTGTTGGGGGGGATGGATTGGTAGATAGGGAGGAGAGGTTCGGTTGGTTGGGCCAGGGATGACTCCCAAGAGTGAGTTGCAGTGTGAGTGTAAGAAGTTATAGCACCAACACAATGAGACAAGGGTGAGAAAGATGGCGTCATTCCCCCTCCCCTCCCCCCTACCTTCTCAATTCCCCTTACCCCCTCCCCCTTTGCGACGTCTTCTGTTGAGAGCGAAGGAAGAGAGAGAGAGAGTGACATTTTGCGGTCCATTCGTTCGGTAGGCGATGGAAAATACCCCGATTTTTTTTTCCGTTTTTTTTTTCTCTCAAAATATATATTCAATTTATTTTAAAGCGTCTTCCTAGAAACTTTCTAATAGAATTACAAAGAAGAAAAAATCATTGAACCATATATTAAGAAAAATTTCCTCAAAATGCATATTCAGTTTATTTCAATCCGCCTTCCTTGAAACTTTCCAATAGAATTACAAAGTAGATTATAATCATTAAACCACGATTTAAGATATAAAATCCAATAAAAGAATTTTTGCTCAAAATGTATATTCAGTTTATTTTAAAGCGTCTTCCTTGAAACTTTCCAATAGAATTAGAAAGAAGATATAATCATGAATCCATGTTTTAAGATATAAAATGCAATAAAAGAATTTTTGCTCAAAATGTATATTCAATTTATTTTAAAGCGTCTTCCTTGAAACTTTCCAATAGAATTACAAAGAAGATATAATCATGAAACCATGTTTTAAGATATAAAATGCAATAAAAGAATTTTTGCTCAAAATGTATATTCACTTTTTTTTTATTGAAAACGTCTTATTTTGAAATCTTTTGAAAGGAATATAAATAAAATATAATCATCAATCCGTTTCTAAACTGCGTAATTCATCTAAAATTAGTTGTTTATTGTTTTTTCTTTTAAACTAAAATTTCATTTTTGTCTATTTCAATATGTGCTATTTTTCTGAAGTGCATAATTCATCTTCTAAAGATGGTTGCTTATTATTTTGTATTTTGCTTTTGAAATTATCATTTAAACCAAAATTTTCATTTGGTTTTTTAAATCTGCCTTGTTTTACTTTATTTTTATTTTTGGTAATAAAACCAAACGGTGGTGAAAAAGGTTTTTTTAAAACCTTTCTTTTTTTAATTGTTTATTTTTATTTTTAGTATTAAAATCAAACGGTGGTGAAAAGTGTTTTTTTAAGATTTCTTTTTTTACTTCTTTATTTTTTATTTTTAGTAATAAAACCGAACGTTGGTGACAAGTGTTTTTAAAATCTTCCTTTTTTTGACTTCTTCATTTTTATTTTTAGTAATAAAACCAAACGGTGGTGAAAAAGGTTATTTTTAAATCTTTCTTTTTTAACTACTTTATTTTTATTTTTAGTAATAAAACCGAACGTTGGTGAAAAGTGTTTTTTTTAAATTCCTTTTTTTTTCTTTATTTTTGTTTTTGGTAATAAAACCGAACGTTGGTGAAAAGTGGTTTTAAAATCTTTCTTTTTTTTAAATGTACTTTTATTTTTGGTAATAAAACCGAACGTTGGTGAGAAGTGTTTATAAAATCTTCTTTTTTTTTTACTTTTATTTTTATTTTTAGTATTAA